>NW_028239093.1:600000-775231 GCF_036417535.1 Chlamydotis macqueenii | reverse complement strand
TTTATTGTCTTTTTGGTACCAAAAACTCCTTTGTAAAATATGGGAAAAACACATATCTTCTATGTCTACCTCAATGGTAGGGGAAATATTAATGAAGTCTCCACTGGGATGTGTTCTTAAACATTGGGAGGATATAAGGGGAGACCCAGTAACTAGAAAAAAAAATTGATACAATATTTTACAGTTGATGTTATCTTGTAGAAGGGAAGGAAAGTGAGATGTGGTCCCCGATGTTGATTTGTTCTTTACTTTGGGAAATCATCCCAAGTGGCAGAAAGATTGCAGATACGTCCCCAAGGATCCGATGGTTTTGGCATTAAAAAAAAAAAAAAAAAAAAAAAAAAAAAGGAAAAAGGTTGAAAAGATCCTGGCTTGTAGTATAGAAAGTGATGTTTAAAATGTGGAACTGAAGAGGAAAACATAGAATTCATGTGTTAAATTTCTGTATTATCTTTATGTGTGGTCTGGAAGTGTTGATGCAGGTTTAACAAATGAAACAGTAGAAAAAGGGGCCAGAACACCGAACCGCTGGTGGGAGCTGTAGAGTGGGACAGTTGAATTATGAGGGTTTCAGTCCTATTGCAGGGAGAACTGGAAGCTGACAAGACCAGATAGAACAAGGAGCGGCTCAAGCCTTGCCCCCCCTACCACTTCGACAAGCAGTAGGGGAACAAACCGGGGATGAGGTCGGGGTGTGGTAGAGGAATGGATAAAATAACTGCAGTAGGAGAGAGATTGGGAATATCAGTGTGCAAAGTGTGAAGCATGGTGGCACTGGAAAAATGCGTGTCCTTATTCTGAAAAAGAAACAAAAAACTGGCAGCACAGCAGATGCCTTTGTCAGAGGTGCAAAGAGGACTGGGGGAGAATTCCGCAGCAGAACCCCTGGTTACAATCCAGCTGGGGACCCAAACCATGGATTTTCTATTTTGATACTGGAGCTATTCATTTTAAGTACTGGTAGAAGAAAATTGAGTAAAAAGCATGTAGACAAAATTGGTGCCACAGGGAAAGCTGAAAATAATTTTTTCATTCAATCCTTAACTTTAAGGTGGGTAAAAATGGGGAAACTGGCCAATTTTTATATATACCAGAGTGTCCTGTTGCCTTATTGGGGAGAGATTTATTGAGCAAATTGAAAGCACAAATTAATTTTTAAAACTGTGACATTCAATTAAATATACCCTAATCAAAAGCCAGAGAGGCAAGAATTTTTATGTTGCAGACAACTTCAGAGCCATATGAAATCCCTCAAGAAGTGGACAATGCAGTAACCCTTTGGTGTGGGCTGGCGAAGTTCCCGGACATTCAAAAGCAGCAGAACTGGTAAAGATTTTTCTAAAGGAGAGCACCAAACTGGTAAGACAAAAACAGTACCCTTTAAAATTAGAAGCTAGAAGAGGCCTTGAGAAAATGATTGAAAATTTTTTAAAAAAATATCGACTATTAGTCGAATGTGAATCAGAATTCAATACTCCCATTTTACCTGTGAAAAAGCCAGAAAGTGAGGAATATAGGTTAGTACAAGATTTTAATAGCAATAAATTTAATAGTTCAAGATATTCACCCCTTAGTGGCAAACCTGTATCCTTGTTGACAGCTTTAAAAGAAAATCACAAGTGGTTCACTGTATTGAACTTATAGGATGCCTTTTTCTGTATTCTTCTTGACAAAAATAGTCAGGCATATTTTGCCTTTGAACTGCAAAATCCCACAACTAGGCAGAAGACTCAGCTCACCTGGGCAGTGCTACCTCAAGGATTTAAAAATAGCCCAATGATCTTTGGAAATCAATTGGCTAAGGAATTAGAAACATGCAAAATAATTTATCCTGAAAGACTGGTGTTGCAATATGTAGATGATATTTTAATAGCCACAGAAACCAGAGAAGAATATTTCAACTTGACTACTAACCTGCTAAATTTCTTGGGCCAAAGTGATAACAGATTTTCCAAGAAGAAAGCACAGATTGGAAAAGAGACTGTCATGTATTTGGGATTTGAAATCACACAGGGACAAAGACAACTGGGAAATGAGAGAAAAGAGGCAATTTGCCAAATGCCGGAGCCAAAAGGAGCTAAGGAGCTGCAAACATTTCTGGGAATGGCTGGCTGGTGTCACCTGTGGATTAAAGGAATTGAAGGAGGGACCCCTTGTGTGAGAACCTGAAGCTCGAAAGGCATTCCAGAATGTAAAGGTAGCTCTGATGTTCACTCCTGCTCTAGGGTTGCCCGATTTAACCAAACTCTTTGAACCGTTTGTTCATGAAAGACAACATTCGGCCCTCAGAAGAATCCTTTCTCAGAAAAATGGAGAATGAAGAAGACCGGTTGGTTATTTCTCCAAACAATTGGACAATGTTAGCTAAGGATGACCAGGTTGTCTATGGGCTGTAGCAGCAACTGTCCTCCTGACTTAAGAAGCTTGTAAGCTGACAACGGGACACCCAAGAACAGCTTATGTACCGCATATGGTACTTTCTGTTCTGGAACAGAAAGGAGGACACTGGTTATCCCCAAGCAGGATGCTCAAACATCACATTGTCCTGTTGGAACAAGATGATGTCAAATCAAAAACAACTACAACAATAAATCCTGCCATCTTTTTAAGTTCAATAGAAGAAGAAGTTCTAAGTCATGACTGTCTACAGACCATCAAACAAGTTTATTCCAGCAGAAGTAACAGAAGAGTGAACATACCTGACCCAGAATTCGAGATATGTACTGATGGAAGCAGCCTCGTGAGAAATGGAAAAGATTGGCTGGATATGCAATAACAATAACAAACTCTGTTATTGATGCAAAGCCGCTCTCAGTGAACACCTCAGCACAAAAGGCGGAATTGATAACTAGCCCTCATAAAAGCCCTAAAATGGACAGAACATAAAAAGTGAATATATGGACTGATTTAAAGTATGCTTTTGGAGTAGTACATGCCCATGGAGCCACATGGAAAGAAAGAGGAATGCTGACAGCACAAGGAACATCCATGAAACACCAAGAAGAAATTCTGCAATTGCTCCAAGTGGTGCAGAAACCCAAAGAAGCTGCAGTAATGCACTGCAAAGCCCACCAATTTGGGAATTTCCCAGTGAATATTGGAAATAAATTAGTCAATAAAAAGGCAAAGAAGAGAGCAGAAAAAGGCATCATGACAATAATACTAGTTAAAGAAGTGAAATTTGAACAACAAACCCCAAATTACAGTAAGGTTGATTTGGAATTAGCTAAATCAATTCAAATAAATATGAAAAATGATCATTAGTCCTAAAAATCAAGTTGTGGTCTCACCACAATCAAAGCTAAAAGCATAGAAAAATTCATTGGGAAACAGAGGCAATGATCAGTGATTTAAGAAGACAGGTGATTAGTGTTAGGATGATAAAGCTAATAAAATCAGTAACAAAAAGTGTGAAACTCGTTTAAAGAATAACCCGAGAAATATTAAATAACCACCCCCAGGAACCATATATATGGGAAACTTGCCTGAAAATTATTGGCAGATTGATTTTTCAGAATTGCCACAACAAAATGGATATAGATATCTATTGGTATTAGTAAATATGGCCAAAAGATTTTCTTTTCCTGTCGCACCAATAGGCAAGAGAAGTGGCTAAAAATATGTTAAAAGAAATAATATCATGGTTTGGAATCCCCAAAAGAATATAATCAAATAGAGGTCCTCATTTTGTGTCTGAAATTATTCAAATATTGAGGAAAATTCTGGGAATCAAATTGAATTTACACACTCCTTGAAGGCCACAATCTAATAGACAAGTAAAATTTGTCAGAAAATATCTTTAAAATGGCCTCATGCTCTTCCTTAAGCACTTCCGAGAATCAAGATTCAATCCAGATCTAGGACTAAAATTAGTCCATATGTTAATGTATGGAAAATCTTATCAGACTCTAACCCTTATTCAAAATGTGACTGCTACTGGGGATAATGAAATGGAATTGTATTTGATATCCCTTGGAAGAACTCTGATATGGATATGGAACTGCCACAGAGCCTCTTTCTTTAGATTCCCCAGTTCATCATTTTTAACCAGGAGATTACGTGTACCTGAAAATTTGGGAATCAGAAACTCTTCAATAAAAATGGAAAGAACCATATCAGGTGCTTCTAGCAATATATACAGCCCCTAAATTTGAAGATATTGATTCTTGGATTCATTATTTGAGAGTCAAGAAGCACAGCCTCCAAAACAGAAACAATGGATTTCTAAAGAAATATGTCATTTAAAGTTAACAGTCTCTCATTTTTAATGAATTAGACAAAATCATATCAAAATAATGAAATCTATCAAAGGAATTTTAGTAGTAATGCTAATAATACTTTTTGGTTTACTGATTATGGAGATTAGTTATAAGTAAATGAGACTTATTGAAAAAAAATTAAATAAGTCTCAAAGGGGGGAAATGTTACATGACATAAATGTTGAAAATTAAATATCAGTATGAGGTGATTCTTGCTAACTGTAGAACTGTAGTCACATAGGTTAAGTTTTATACGAAATCTATTTGTCCTTAGAGGGAGTGGGACCCTAGAGATCTTATAATACGCATTTGTTAGAAGCTAGCCTAGCATATCTTTAATACAATGGTAAGTCCCAAACACCCCCAAACACCACCTGCAGAAATAGGCCCTGAGCCATCACTTTGGAGCCAGGAAAATCAAGCAGCACCGCGACCTGTTCTCAAGACCAGATATGGAGATTTCAAGGAGGAGTTTGACCAGCGAATTCGAGGAGGGGGCGTTTTGACGACCACCAAGACCACCAAAAGACCCTCGACTCAAAAGACTGGGCATGCGCGAGTGGGTAGGGAAATGATGTAATGGTTTCTCAGAAAATTTATGTTTATGCATATTATTTCTTGGAATTTAATGAATATGTATAATTAATGTGTATTTAACCCGTGCTGTTGATCAAATGGGTGCGCACGCTAGGTGGAGCGATCCCCCGTGCGCCCAGCGCTGCAATAAAGAAGTGCCTGCTTCTTAACTTCTCATTGCTGTTAAGGAGTTTTATTCCGGATTTCGGTAACAGCTCCATCCGTTCATTTTCGCTCCCGCACCGCCAGGAGAGCGCGGCCGGGCAGAGACAGCCCACACAAGCCTGAGGCGAGTGCAGTCAACAGCGTTCCCAAGGGAGGAACGGACAGCCACGGCCTCTGGGAGAGGGAAAGAAGAAGCAGCGACCGTTATTACCGCACGCGGCCCCTGGCCGGAGCGCCTGCTGCCGCAGGGGATTCTCCAGATACACTGAGGTCCCCCCTCGCAGCCTTCAGGGCAGGGCGTGGCCCGGTGCTACGGGACAGGCTTCAGGGGACGCGCCGGAGCGGCGGGCAGCTGCACGGGGCCGGGGGAGGCTCGGGGGGAGCTCTGGCGAGCTGGGGAGGTGCCCGGCGTCTCCGCCCGGGAGGGGGGGCCCCCTCCTGCCCCTCTTCCCTTCTCTCTGCTCTCGGGTCACTCCCCGGGGCTGCCCTCGCCCGGCTCGGCTCCGAGCGGGCGGCTTGAGGCTCCCCGGGCGGGCAGGAGACAGCGCTGCAGCCACGAAAGGGGCTCGCTCACCTCACGGGTGCCCTCGGTACTCACCCGTCACCGCCGCCGGGACCCGCCGGCCGCACACCGCCATGCTGCTCCCGGCCGCATGCGCAGTCCGAAGTCCGAACACAGTGCCTGCCGGGAGAAGGGCAGAGCACTGCGCATGCGCGACTCCCGAGCTGCAGTTCCCGCTTTCCGTCACCAGGTGGCAGCAGCCCCCCACCGCTCCGGTCCTGGGTGTTCAGCCGGACGAGCCACGGCCGGTTCCTCCTGACGTGCGGAAAACGGACTCCACAATCTGTAAGATTGTAAAGTAGGTATGCTTATTCAGCGCTGGGCAGCACAGGGGGGTAGTCCCACCAAAACCGTGCGCGCCTTACGTGGCAACTCACTTTAAATTTATACAACCAAATGTTACATATACATCAAGTTTCACAATACGCCTAGACATATGCATGACCTATCCCCGCTTCGTATTAAAATTAGTCCCAAGGGGTCATTTTCATAAACTCCTCCTGTCTGGGCTTGCGCAGTGCCTCCTGCTGGTGGTCGTCGGGGGTCGTGGGGATGAAGGCAGGTGACTCCTCTTCGTCACCGCTAGTAACCTTTTGTTCCTGCGCAAACTCAGTTATCCCTTGGCTTTCATTCAAGCTGCAGGGTCGGTTTTAGCTGGTTCTTGAAGCGACCCCCCTAGTCCTTACCGGGAACTGTCTTTCGTGAAGAATTGCAAGACTTTCTGCTTCAAATAGTTTGCACAATGGTTAGCAAATTATTAAGCAAGTAGTTAACAAAACATTAAGCACTATTTATCAACTTGATTCCTTAGGATGCACAGCAATAATTAATCAATGCCATATCTATTAAGATTTCTTTAACTCCTTCTCTCAGTCCCCCCTTTTCTAGAAAATTAGTAAATTCTTTTACTGCCAGCTATGTTCATCGTTTGTAGATTTACCAGGATTACACAAACCTTAATCCACATTCTACCTTCTCAGTTTAAGCTTTAGGGGTCCCTGAACTTCAGAAGTCCAGAGTTTTTGTGGTGCCTTTTTTACCCTAGTGTGGTGTATCCAGGCATTCTGCTCTCTGATCTTGATTGCTGTAAAGGAGGTGAGGAGTACCTGGTATGGTCCTTCCCACTGTGGTTCCAAGGTTTTTTCTGCAAGAGACTTTACATATACATCATCTCCAGGTTGTATATCATGCACAGGTTCATCTAGACCTCTTCCCCGGGTCCCAATTACATGCTTTCCAATTTTATTGAGCTGTTTGCCCAATGCCACCATGTAGGAAGTCATAATTTCATCCCCAGCTTGCGTAGACATTCCCCTCTGTATTCCATAGGGTCGTCCATACAAAATTTCAAAGGGACTCAGTCCTTCCTTTGCCCTTGGTCTCGTTCGTATACGCAGAAGGGCTAAAGGGAGTGACTGAGGCCACGTTAAGTTTGCTTCTTGTCCCAATTTCACAATTTGCTGCTTGATTAAGTGATTCATTTTCTCTACTTGGCCACTCGACTGAGGGCGATACGGGGTATGAAGTTGCCAATCTATACCTAAATGGTGGCTGATTTGTTGCACTATTTTTGAGACAAAATGTGGTCCTCTGTCTGAGGATATGGTTGCTGGAACCCCAAAACGTGGTATTCTCTCTTGTACCAACACTTTAGTTACCTCCCGAGCCTTGGCTGTCCTAGTTGGGAACGCTTCTGGCCAACCTGAAAAGGTATCAGTTAATACCAGCAAATAGCGATACCCCCCTTTTCTTGGAAGTTCTGTAAAATCAACCTGCCATTGTTGTCCAGGCCCATTGCCCTTCCCAATCTGGCCCATTTCTGGTTTGGGAGTATTTTTTGGATTAGTCTGGAGGCAAAGGTCACACTGTTGAGTCACCTGTCTCACTGTGGTATATAAGTTTCTAGCCACGATTTCCCTTATCAAATGTTTATACAGAGCCTCTGTTCCCCAATGCCTTTTTCTATGTTCCTCCCGTTATCAAGTGCCACAGTAAACAAGAGGGAATAATTAGTCTTCCCTGTGGGGTATAAGCCCACCCCTCTTCATTATATGACCCTTCCAAGTCTGTGATAAGTTTCTGATCTTCCTTGGTATATTCTGGCTTACCTTCTAGAGAGATTTGCCTATCAGGAATTAGAGCCCCTTCTATTCTCACCTTCATTTTGGCCGCTTGTTTTGCCTCTCTGTCCGCCAGTTCATTCCCTTTCTCCAAATCGGAGCTCACTCTCTGCTGTGCCTTAATATGCATAATTGCCACTTTCTCAGGGAGCTGGACAGCTTCTAGTAGCTTCAAAATTTCTTCTGCATGTTTGATATTTTTTCCCTGGGAGTTCAATAGTCCTCTTTCTTTCCAGATTGCTCCATGTGCGTGCACAACTCCGAAGGCATATTTTGAGTCCGTGTCAATGTTCACAGTTTTGCCCTGGGCCAACTCCAGGGCTCGGGTTAGGGCAATTATTTCTGCCTTCTGTGCGGAGGTGTTCATGGGCAAAGGCCCTGACTCTATTACCTGCTGGCTGGTAGTGATGGCATATCCCGCGTGTCGATTGCCATTTAAGACATAACTGCTCCCGTCTGTGAACCAGTTTTCCCCATTTTCCATGGGGCTATCCTTCAGGTCTGGGCGGCTTGCATATGTTGCTTCGATGGTTTCCAAACAGTCATGGTGCACTGGTTCTCCTGTGTTCCCACCGAGAAAAGAAGCTGGGTTGACAATGTTAGTGACCACGATTTCCACATCGTCCTGTTCTACTAATACAGCTTGATATCTCAGGAACCTTTGTGGAGAGAGCCAGTGCCCACCCTTTGCTTCCAGTACTGCTGATACTGTATGAGACACCAAAACAGTCATTTTCTGGCCCAGGGTAAACTTTCGGGCTTCCTGTATGTTCAGTATCACAGCTGCAACCGCCCGTAGGCATCCAGGCCAACCCTTTGCAGTGGCGTCTCACTGCTTAGAGAGATAGGCAACTGCCCGTCGATATGGACCCAGATCTTGTGCTAATATTCCCAGGGCAATACCCTGTTTCTCATGGGAGAAAAGAAGAAACGGCTTACTCACATCTGGGAGTCCTAAGGCCGGGGCCGACATCAACGCCTTTTTCAGTAGCTCAAAGGCTCGTTCGGTCTCTTTGTTCCACTCAAGGTGCTTCTGCTCAGTAGCTGTCAGAGCATACAGTGGTTTAACAAGCAGTCCATAATTATAGATCCACAATCGGCACCACCCGGTCATTCCCAGAAAAGTCCGTAACTCCTTTACTGTCTGAGGTCTCTGAGTCTGGCATATTGCCTCTTTGCGGGCCTGTCCCAAAGTTCTCTGCCCCGCACTAATTTCATAGCCCAAATAATTCACTTTACGTTGCATTACCTGGGCTTTCTTCTTGGAGACACGGTATCCCTGGAGTCCCAAGAAATTCAACAGACTCACCGTCCATGCCATACAGTCTTCCTCTGTTTTCGTGGCAATCAGGATATCATCTACATACTGCAACAATTTTCCTTCCCCAGATGGGGTTTCCCAGGATTCTAAGTCTTTTGCAAGCTGATTCCCAAAAATGGTAGGACTATTTTTAAATCCTTGTGGCAACGCCGTCCAAGTGAGCTGGGTCTTCCGACCACTTTCAGGGTTTTCCCATTCGAACGCAAACAATTTTTGACTGGCTTCATGGAGAGGGAGGCAAAAGAAAGCATCCTTCAAATCTAAAACAGTAAACCAAATTAGTTCAGGTGTCAACACAGTCAGCAGGGTATATGGATTGGCCACTACTGGGTAGAGGTCCTCAGTTATCTTATTCACCGCCCGTAAGTCTTGGACCACCCTATATGACCCATCGGGTTTCCGAACAGGTAATATAGGGGTATTGAATTCTGACTCACACTCCTTTAATAGTCCTAACTGTAGAAATTTTTCTATCACCGGCCGGATTCCTTCTCTGTCTTCCTTCTTTAGGGGATATTGTTTAATTCTTACCGGTCGTCGGCCTTCCTTAACCTTAACTTCAACAGGTGGAGCACTTTTCGCCCTTCCAGGTACATCAGTAGCCCATACCCCCGGGTACACTTGGTTTAGGATTTCCTCATTAATTTTTCCTTCTGAGGGGAGACTGGTTAAGGTGAGACTCAATATCTGAATATATTGCTGATCTTTTACCTCCAGAGTAATTTCTCCTTTTTCAAATATAATTTTTGCTCCCAATTGTTCCAATAGATCTCTCCCCAAAAGTGCTTTCGGGGAGTTGGGCATATATAAAAATTTGTGGATACCCCATTGTTTTCCCAATTTGTATTTTAGAGGCTTACAAAAATATGCCTTTTCACTTTGGCCAGTCGCTCCTTTTACCATGACATAATCATTTCCCAGGGGCATCAAAGCTTGATTCAGAACCGAATATGTTGCCCCTGTATCTACTAAGAATTCTACTTGTTGTTGTTTTTCCCCTAGCTTAATTATAACCAGTGGATCCGCTAGGGTAGACTCCCCAGGTTCCCGTCAGTCTTCTATCACATTAGCTATCCTCACATTCGCCGGGATCCTCCGGCCTTCTTTCTTGTTCCTTGGGCATTCCTTTTTCCAGTGGCCAAAGCCCTTGCACATTGCACACTGATCCTTTTCCAACCCCAACCGAGGCTGATTTCGCCTACCTCTCCACTCCCCATCTCCCCGAACGACAGCCACCAACCTTCTTTGTCCCTGCCGATACCCTTCTTCTCTATTACTGAACACTCTCCAAGCCTCATCCAGCAATATCTCTAAATTCCTGCTTTCCGCAGGAAAAAGCAACTTTTGAAGCTTTCGTCTTATGTCCCCCGTAGACTGACCCAGGAACAGAGCAGAGAAACTAGTTGCTGTATCCCTACCTCAGACCCCGGGTCCAGCGGCGTGCTACGACGCATCACATCCCTCAGTCGATCCGGGAATTCAGATGGAGACTCGGAAGGACCTTGTTTAATTGCATATAAGGCTGACCAATTTATAGTCTTAGGGATTGCCCGTTCCATCCCCTTCGAAATCCACTCCTGATATTCCTGCAATCTTTCCATATGTACTGACCTGTTTACCTCCCATTTCGGGTCCTGGAGGGGGAAGTGTTCCTTAACATCTCCCCCGGTAACTTTATAATAATCCTCGGCTAGATTTCCTGCCGTTTTTAAAATCAACTGCTTCTCCGTTTCAGTCATGTATTCTAATAGCAGCTGTATGTCTTTCCAGTCCGGATTATGTTGTTTTACAATGAACTGGAAATGTTTAGCCACACTTACCGGATCGCTTCTGTAATCTTTAGCAATTTTTCTCCACTCTCCCAAGTCAGCGGTGGAGAAGGGTACTTTAATTAACATTGTTCCGCCATCCGGCCCCACCGCCTCCCGGAGGGGTGCTTGTAAGATTGTCGGAGCAGATTTCTGTCTAGTACGGGAAGATACAGGGCTATCAGGGGGATTCGATGTCCCTTCCGAGTCTGCGTCCTGGTCCTGTGATCGGGGGGGGAGGTTTAAACAAATCACTTAAATCTTGTTCTGGAACCTGGCGTACTTTATCTGCTTTCGTACACCTCTGCCCAATGCTGCATGATGAACAGCACCTTTTTAACCTGCCCCCACCCCCCTTGTTCTCCCGTTCGAGTGCGAGTACCATAGGGTCCTGCGGGGATATCATCCCACAGTCCCTTTGCCACTCTGGGTGATTTCGTAGGGTAAAAAACATATCTGCATACGACACCTCGTCCCATTTCCCTTCTCTTCTAAGAAACAACATAAGCTGCAACACAGTATTGTAATCCAACGTTCCATTGAACGGCCACTTGACTTCACCCTCTAACTTATACAATGGCCACCACTGATTGCAATATTTAATAAGAGTCTTTTTACTTTCCGTACCTCCACCCCCGGCAATATCTTTCCAGTGGGCGAGTATGCAGCCCAGGGGGCTTTTCCTTAATATTCCCCCTTGAGTGTTGCCCATTTTATATTTCCTCTGTGAGAGGGTCTCAAGGAATGATTCAAATTTAGACTAACTATTTCACTCCTCCACACCACACTTACAATCAATCACTCAACCACACTCTCTTAACCATACAGCACAGGGATCCCTCATTCATACCAGCCTTTTAAAGCAGCTGCAAAATGGTTGCAAGAACAAACTCACCTACTGATGTTAAACTATCTCCAAATCCGGGTTAAAGAGGCCCGCTTACCCTTCTCCTGCTTCTCATGTACCGATCATCAGCAGGTCCATCCTGGCTCCCAGCAATGGGATGCAGCGGTTACCTCGGACTCGCTCGATCTACCCCCAAGATCGCTAGCGGCCGCTCTATCGGTCAGCGAGTCCCCTTTGATGCTCCAAACTAACCTGGGTACCCAACCAACGGGGACTATGCTGCACGCCAGACGTCTCTGCGCGATTTACCAGCTGCCCCAGCCACGCGTACGACTTACAGGCCCCTACCATTAAACATACCGTTTGGTCCGCGGCTTCAGGAGGTCGTTGTCTGCTCCTGCGGTGAGCGGCTGGCAGCGGAGGCTCCTCCGAGGAAAGTGCTCGGGGCGCGCCTAGGGGCGTCCGCTCCGCAGTCGATCCCGCAGCCAAGCAGAGATCCTCCTGGCTGGCTCGCCAAACTGACGTGCGGAAAACGGACTCCACAATCTGTAAGATTGTAAAGTAGGTATGTTTATTCAGCGCTGGGCAGCACAGGGGGGTAGTCCCACCAAAACCGTGCGCGCCTTACGTGGCAACTCACGTTGGGGGTGGGGGGCACTGGGCAAGTTGGGGAACACAGGCAGCGCCCCCAGGATCCCGAGACAGAGGGGTCATGGGGAGGCAGCGCCAAAAAGGGGGGCGTCGAACAGGGACACAAAACAAGAGTGCAGGGCACGCAACGGGCAAAACACAGGGGAAAAAAAACTCACAAGGGAGGAAAACCTCACACGGTGGGGGGGTGTTTTAGTGAAAAGCATTTGCAAGTGATACAGGGAATTAACGGTCTGCTAAATATTGCTTGATTTAGAAGACTGACTGTCTGCATACTGCTTGATTTAGGAGACTAACTGTCTGCTAGACAATGCCTAACAATCCTCTTTGCCTTGAAACTCACTTAAGCTTATCAGGGACTGGTACTTGTCAAGAAACTGGTATTCAGTCAAGGACTAATATGTCAAGCAAAGGACATGATAACAGGAGTCGTTCAGAAACTGCTGAAATCCCCAAGTGAAAGGAGAGCATGGGTGAATGACTGAAGTTCATCTAGAGGAAGATCAGACCCCTGAAGAAGTAAACGACCACCAGAGACAGATCTGAAATGCTAACGCAAGTGGTTTTTTAATAACCCCGCCTCGCTTATGCACATGTATGTCTGTATTGTGCAATCCTAGGAATGTGTGTACCTGCACCGGATACATTTTTGGTAAAATGTGCTGTCAGTGTGCGTGCTTTTGGAGAAGCAATCCCCCACGCACCCGGTGCCAAATAAACATGCCTGCTTTATAACTCTCTCCGAGTTGTAGAGTTTGATCCACGCGTCAGGAGGGCTGAGAAACACAGAGCGGGACAGTGGGGACGGATACGAGGGAGAGACGGACACGCAAGGACAAGGGGTACGTGCGGGAAGAAAGGTGCGTAAGGATGACCTATAGCAGGGAGTCCACGCAGGACAATCCACAGCACGTAACTCACCCGGCATAACCTGCACGAGATGACCCACACCGGACAATGGACCCACACTGCGTAATCCCCAGCGAGAACCCCTCCGTCTCCCACTGGGTCACACCAACTATCCCCAAATTGAGTGGCTTTTTTTTTTTTCCTTGTCCAGAATACTTTTTTTCCCATGGCCAGACTATGCTCCAGACCACACCTCATTTGATTTTTCCTGTGTCTGAATATTTAGTTAAAAGACTACAGAAGGAAAATCACCACATTCTTAACATTCACTCTAAAATCCATGCGGCAAGTCCCTTAGGAAAAATGCAGTCACGCATCGCAGACGTACCTTGTACTTGCAGACCGCTGCGGCTCCTTTCCATCCATCTCGTACTTTCACGGCCAAGGAAAGGGCGACCACGGTGAAACGCTGGCAGCAGACATTCAGCAGAGAGAGGGAAAAACCCCTTAGTTTGAAGCTAGGCAGGAATCTAACTCTTCCTTTTGGGGCGAGGTTTCTCAGGACTAAAACCACGTGAAGGACAGAGTATCTTGCAGCACCTTTGGTACAGCTGCTGATACCGGCCTTTAAAGCTTTTGCATTTTTCAGACACCCGGGCCTTTTTTTGACTCATTGGCAGCTTTAGTTTCACTCGAACCGCTGTCCTACATACAGGCAGGGGACAGACACAGATGCCTACATACATTTTCTCAACCCTAAGTACAGCCGAGATCTCCTCACCCTCTATGTGCCAAGTTGAATATTTGTTTGTTAAGGAGCACAGCAACACTTCTGTCCTCGTGAACTGCCTCCGAGCAGAGGAGGGCTCTGGGATTTCCTGGACGCCAGTGCTCCCGCTTTCACTGTCAGCTCCGCACGGCCACCCACCGGAAAAAAGGCCTCAAAATAACGAACGTCAGACGATTGCTGCCACACCAAAAGTGCCAGCACTGAAAGCTCGTGCTGCTCCTCGCCGGCCCTTGCCAGCGCCTCTACAGGCCCACAAACGTTATCCAGCCTAGAGACTGCATAAAAGGCAGACCGCCCCAGGCTGCAACACTCTTGCCCAGCGTACACTGACCAGTAACGTCTCCCCCTTCACCTTCCCGAGAGAGACTGTTCCCAGGGAGCCCTCTTCCTCCCATCAATTTACTACACCCTCCCTGCAGTTTTCAGCCTTGTTCCCTCCTCGGCTGTGGTCCCTCAACTTAGCTCTCAAATGGCCAGAAATCAGATTACATCCTCAAAAGAACAACCCCATGCTAACTAAGATGGCGCTTCCTCGCCCAGCTCCTCATCACCATCTGCAAAAAAAAAAAACCCAAAAATAAAACCTACCAAACAGCACCGCCCTTCAACATCACACCACTTACCACCAATCTCTTCTATGGCACTCTCCTCCTCAAAAGCGCCGCAGTGCTCTGCTCACCGGCTCCACTCATTGCCAAGAAGTCCGACGCCGCAACTGCCGCTCGTGGTGCTTCAGATGCTGAGAGACGCAAAGCTCAACTTACTTTTTCTGGGGTGTAGGTAGAAAAAATAGGTGTCATACCAAGCTAACTAGAAAAGTATGTCATTACATGCAATGACAACATTATCAAAAACCACCTGCCTTAGCTTCCTACAAGAAAACAAATGCTCCAGGCTTCATTTCTAGCAAGACCATGCATGCTATCTAACTTCTACCACAGCTACGTTCTGGACAGGGCTGAATGACAAATGTAGCAGAACGTGGTGGCTCGCACACGTGGCCGACAGAGGCACGGAGCTCCTGGCACTGCGTCCTGGTGTCTGCTCTGTCAGGGAGGGCTCAGATGGACCAGCCACTCCTTGCTGGCGGCACCTGCCTGTGATTCACTCCTCAGTCCCCTCCAGCAGCCATGCCCAGGCAGCCCCCTTTACAGCTGGAGGCCCCTCATACAGCAGGGCCAGGGCCAGGGCCAGGGCCACCCTCAGCCTCACTGGACCCATCTGGGGCTGCCCCACCTCCAGCCCCAGCTGGAGCCCATCAGGAGCAGGGGCCCTTGCCAAAGCCCCACAGCACATCACCCCCTTCCCTGTGCCTGTCCTCAGCCATCAGCTCTGCACCCAGGGGCTGCAAACACATCCAGGGGCACAGAGGAGGTCACAGACAGTGAGATACAGAACAGAAAAAAAAAAACAGTGACAGTACGCAAGACAAAGAGATAGAGAAAGAAAGATAAGAAAAGAAAGAGAGAGATAGAAAGGCAGAGGCACAGGGCAGGCATGCAGAGGCACAAAGAAAAGCAGGCCAGAAAACAGGCTGGAGAAATTAGTTGGGGGGAGAAGACGGATGCAGATCAGGACAAAGAGATGGAAAAGGCAAAAACAGCAATAGGCCGCAGGACAGAGACAGAGGACAAACAAAGGAAGGAAAGGGAGCAGAACAAAAGTGCAGGGATACAAAACAAAAGGAAGCGGTAGAACAAGAGATTTAAAGGGAGAGAGAAAGGGGGAAGAGCATACAAGAACAGACAGAAGAGGAGAGGTAGAAGGAAACAATAACAACAACAACAAATCACAGCAGCTTGGGAAAGGTAGGGGTCACGGGAGCGGCAGGGAAGGACAGGGACGCACAAGAGAGGAGGCAGAGCCCCAGGGGCCGGGGACTCACCACAGCTCTCACTCCCGGCACTGCTGGGAGAATCTGACAGGTCAGATGCTGCTTTCTGCTTCTCTCCTCTTCTGTAACTCCGACCACTTGGCTGTCCTCCACCTAAGAGAATACGTGGGTGTCCTACAGCTCTTAGACAAAAAGCTTCCTAGACACGTAGCCACCCACCCACGCTCGCTCGCGCGCTATGTGGCCGTACCGTGCTTCAGGTTCCACGTACAGACTGTGCAGTGCGCACTGGCGGTCTGGCCTGCTGAAGAGTACAAAGAGGGATCCTTCCTCACCCGGAGAGGCAGGCTAGGCTCTCTCTGGCCTGCAGCGGGAGGCAGCTGCTGGCTGGCTGGCCTTTGGTTTCTTCTTCTTCTTTACCTTTCTGTGGCCTCTCCAGCTTCAGCTGCAGCAGCTCCTCTCCACAGGCAGTAAGCGCTCTGTTACATGACATAAATGTTGAAAATTAAATATCAGTATGAGGTGATTCTTGCTAACTGTAGAACTGTAGTCACATAGGTTAAGTTTTATACGAAATCTATTTGTCCTTAGAGGGAGTGGGACCCTAGAGATCTTATAATACGCATTTGTTAGAAGCTAGCCTAGCATATCTTTAATACAATGGTAAGTCCCAAACACCCCCAAACACCACCTGCAGAAATAGGCCCTGAGCCATCACTTTGGAGCCAGGAAAATCAAGCAGCACCGCGACCTGTTCTCAAGACCAGATATGGAGATTTCAAGGAGGAGTTTGACCAGCGAATTTGAGGCGGGGGCGTTTTGACGACCACCAAGACCTCCAAAAGACCCTCGACTCAAAAGACTGGGCATGCGCGAGTGGGTAGGGAAATGATGTAATGGTTTCTCAGAAAATTTATGTTTATGCATATTATTTCTTGGAATTTAATGAATATGTATAATTAATGTGTATTTAACCCGTGCTGTTGATCAAATGGGTGCGCACGCTAGGTGGAGCGATCCCCCGTGCGCCCAGCGCTGCAATAAAGAAGTGCCTGCTTCTTAACTTCTCGTTGCTGTTAAGGAGTTTTATTCCGGATTTCGGTAACAGTTTTGGCGACCCAGATGGGACCTTGCGAGTGAGACTGAACGAGATCGAGTGTTGATCGAACTCCAGCCGGCACCGAGGTATTCTCGGGGAGACCCATCGCTCTCCACTCACAAAGCTCCTCGCAACGTTCCCTGGAGAAAAGGGTAAGGCACTTCTTCTTTGAAATCTGTCTGGTCTGGATAGCCTGCCCGTAAGGCGCGGCGAAAGCTTCGCAGGGTTGGGGCTTAGAGGGTACCCGTTTGGTTTGGAAGCCTAGGCGTCTGCCCGTAAGTCATAAGCGAAAGCTATTGCTGGGTTGGATATTTGTGTATTTGGGACAATTGTCATTTGCATTTGTTTGGTTTTTGTATTTGGGACAATTGTCATTTGCATTTATCTGGTATTTGGCATTTAATCTAAATTGTTTAAGAGTAAGAGTATGGGGAGCATTGGTAAGATTTGTACATAGCTTGGAAAGGGGCCCCAGGGTGTTTTAGAAGTGATTTACAAGCTGGTAATTGTTGCTTCAGTGCGTTTTTGTTTTGTTTTGTTTTGTTTTGTTTTTAAGTCTGTATGCATGTGTTGCAGTGTAGGGACTTGAATGATATACAGTATTGCATTTGGGGTTTTAAACTTTTTTTTGGTGACGGGATTGACTTTGTTTGTAGAACAGTGTTATTGTCTTTTTGGTACCAAAAACTCCTTTGTAAAATATGGGAAAACACATATCTTCTATGTCTACCTCAATGGTAGGGGAAATATTAATGAAGTCTCCACTGGGATGTGTTCTTAAACATTGGGAGGATATAAGGGGAGACCCAGTAACTAGAAAAAAAAAAATTGATCCAATATTTTACAGTTGATGTTATCTTGTAGAAGGGAAGGAAAGTGAGATGTGGTCCCCGATGTTGATTTGTTCTTTACTTTGGGAAATCATCCCAAGTGGCAGAAAGATTGCAGATACGTCCCCAAGGATCCGATGGTTTTGGCATAAAAAAAAAAAACAAAAAAAAAAAAAAAAAAAGGAAAAAGGTTGAAAAGATCCTGGCTTGTAGTATAGAAAGTGATGTTTAAAATGTGGAACTGAAGAGGAAAACATAGAATTCATGTGTTAAATTTCTGTGTTAAATTTCTGTATTATCTTTATGTGTGGTCTGGAAGTGTTGATGCAGGTTTAACAAATGAAACAGTAGAAAAAGGGGCCAGAACACCGAACCCCTGGTGGGAGCTGTAGAGTGGGACAGTTGAATTATGAGGGTTTCAGTCCTATTGCAGGGAGAACTGGAAGCTGACAAGACCAGATAGAACAAGGAGCGGCTCAAGCCTTGCCCCCCCTACCACTTCGACAAGCAGTAGGGGAACAAACCGGGGATGAGGTCGGGGTGTGGTAGAGGAATGGATAAAATAACTGCAATAGGAGAGAGATTGGGAATATCAGTGTGCAAAGTGTGAAGCATGGTGGCACTGGAAAAATGCGTGTCCTTATTCTGAAAAAGAAACAAAAAACTGGCAGCACAGCAGATGCCTTTGTCAGAGGTGCAAAGAGGACTGGGGGAGAATTCCCCAGCAGAACCCCTGGTTACAATCCAGCTGGGGACCCAAACCATGGATTTTCTATTTTGATACTGGAGCTATTCATTTTAAGTACTGGTAGAAGAAAATTGAGTAAAAAGCATGTAGACAAAATTGGTGCCACAGGGAAAGCTGAAAATAATTTTTTCATTCAATCCTTAACTTTAAGGTGGGTAAAAATGGGGAACTGGCCAATTTTTATATATACCAGAGTGTCCTGTTGCCTTATTGGGGAGAGATTTATTGAGCAAATTGAAAGCACAAATTAATTTTTAAAACTGTGACATTCAATTAAATATACCCTAATCAAAAGCCAGAGAGGCAAGAATTTTTATGTTGCAGACAACTTCAGAGCCATATGAAATCCCTCAAGAAGTGGACAATGCAGTAACCCTTTGGTGTGGGCTGGCGAAGTTCCCGGACATTCAAAAGCAGCAGAACCGGTAAAGATTTTTCTAAAGGAGAGCACCAAACCGGTAAGACAAAAACAGTACCCTTTAAAATTAGAAGCTAGAAGAGGCCTTGAGAAAATGATTGAAAATTTTTTAAAAAAATATCGACTATTAGTCGAATGTGAATCAGAATTCAATACTCCCATTTTACCTGTGAAAAAGCCAGAAAGTGAGGAATATAGGTTAGTACAAGATTTTAATAGCAATAAATTTAATAGTTCAAGATATTCACCCCTTAGTGGCAAACCTGTATCCTTGTTGACAGCTTTAAAAGAAAATCACAAGTGGTTCACTGTATTGAACTTATAGGATGCCTTTTTCTGTATTCTTCTTGACAAAAATAGTCAGGCATATTTTGCCTTTGAACTGCAAAATCCCACAACTAGGCAGAAGACTCAGCTCACCTGGGCAGTGCTACCTCAAGGATTTAAAAATAGCCCAATGATCTTTGGAAATCAATTGGCTAAGGAATTAGAAACATGCAAAATAATTTATCCTGAAAGACTGGTGTTGCAATATGTAGATGATATTTTAATAGCCACAGAAACCAGAGAAGAATATTTCAACTTGACTACTAACCTGCTAAATTTCTTGGGCCAAAGTGATAACAGATTTTCCAAGAAGAAAGCACAGATTGGAAAAGAGACTGTCATGTATTTGGGATTTGAAATCACACAGGGACAAAGACAACTGGGAAATGAGAGAAAAGAGGCAATTTGCCAAATGCCGGAGCCAAAAGGAGCTAAGGAGCTGCAAACATTTCTGGGAATGGCTGGCTGGTGTCACCTGTGGATTAAAGGAATTGAAGGAGGGACCCCTTGTGTGAGAATCTGAAGCTCGAAAGGCATTCCAGAATGTAAAGGTAGCTCTGATGTTCACTCCTGCTCTAGGGTTGCCCGATTTAACCAAACCCTTTGAACCGTTTGTTCATGAAAGACAACATTCGGCCCTCAGAAGAATCCTTTCTCAGAAAAATGGAGAATGAAGAAGACCGGTTGGTTATTTCTCCAAACAATTGGACAATGTTAGCTAAGGATGACCAGGTTGTCTATGGGCTGTAGCAGCAACTGTCCTCCTGACTTAAGAAGCTTGTAAGCTGACAACGGGACACCCAAGAACAGCTTATGTACCGCATATGGTACTTTCTGTTCTGGAACAGAAAGGAGGACACTGGTTATCCCCAAGCAGGATGCTCAAACATCACATTGTCCTGTTGGAACAAGATGATGTCAAATCAAAAACAACTACAACAATAAATCCTGCCATCTTTTTAAGTTCAATAGAAGAAGAAGTTCTAAGTCATGACTGTCTACAGACCATCAAACAAGTTTATTCCAGCAGAAGTAACAGAAGAGTGAACATACCTGACCCAGAATTCGAGATATGTACTGATGGAAGCAGCCTCGTGAGAAATGGAAGAAGATTGGCTGGATATGCAATAACAATAACAAACTCTGTTATTGATGCAAAGCCGCTCTCAGTGAACACCTCAGCACAAAAGGCGGAATTGATAACTAGCCCTCATAAAAGCCCTAAAATGGACAGAACATAAAAAGTGAATATATGGACTGATTTAAAGTATGCTTTTGGAGTAGTACATGCCCATGGAGCCACATGGAAAGAAAGAGGAATGCTGACAGCACAAGGAACATCCATGAAACACCAAGAAGAAATTCTGCAATTGCTCCAAGTGGTGCAGAAACCCAAAGAAGTTGCAATAATGCACTGCAAAGCCCACCAATTTGGGAATTTCCCAGTGAATATTGGAAATAAATTAGTCAATAAAAAGGCAAAGAAGAGAGCAGAAAAAGGCATCATGACAATAATACTAGTTAAAGAAGTGAAATTTGAACAACAAACCCCAAATTACAGTAAGGTTGATTTGGAATTAGCTAAATCAATTCAAATAAATATGAAAAATGATCATTAGTCCTAAAAATCAAGTTGTGGTCTCACCACAATCAAAGCTAAAAGCATAGAAAAATTCATTGGGAAACAGAGGCAATGATCAGTGATTTAAGAAGACAGGTGATTAGTGTTAGGATGATAAAGCTAATAAAATCAGTAACAAAAAGTGTGAAACTTGTTTAAAGAATAACCCGAGAAATATTAAATAACCACCCCCAGGAACCATATATATGGGAAACTTGCCTGAAAATTATTGGCAGATTGATTTTTCAGAATTGCCACAACAAAATGGATATAGATATCTATTGGTATTAGTAAATATGGCCAAAAGATTTTCTTTTCCTGTCGCACCAATAGGCAAGAGAAGTGGCTAAAAATATGTTAAAAGAAATAATATCATGGTTTGGAATCCCCAAAAGAATATAATCAAATAGAGGTCCTCATTTTGTGTCTGAAATTATTCAAATATTGAGGAAAATTCTGGGAATCAAATTGAATTTACACACTCCTTGAAGGCCACAATCTAATAGACAAGTAAAATTTGTCAGAAAATATCTTTAAAATGGCCTCATGCTCTTCCTTAAGCACTTCCGAGAATCAAGATTCAATCCAGATCTAGGACTAAAATTAGTCCATATGTTAATGTATGGAAAATCTTATCAGACTCTAACCCTTATTCAAAATGTGACTGCTACTGGGGATAATGAAATGGAATTGTATTTGATATCCCTTGGAAGAACTCTGATATGGATATGGAACTGCCACAGAGCCTCTTTCTTTAGATTCCCCGGTTCATCATTTTTAACCAGGAGATTACGTGTACCTGAAAATTTGGGAATCAGAAACTCTTCAATAAAAATGGAAAGAACTATATCAGGTGCTTCTAGCAATATATACAGCCCCTAAATTTGAAGATATTGATTCTTGGATTCATTATTTGAGAGTCAAGAAGCACAGCCTCCAAAACAGAAACAATGGATTTCTAAAGAAATATGTCATTTAAAGTTAACAGTCTCTCATTTTTAATGAATTAGACAAAATCATATCAAAATAATGAAATCTATCAAAGGAATTTTAGTAGTAATGCTAATAATACTTTTTGGTTTACTGATTATGGAGATTAGTTATAAGTAAATGAGACTTATTGAAAAAAATTAAATAAGTCTCAAAGGGGGGAAATGTTACATGACATAAATGTTGAAAATTAAATATCAGTATGAGGTGATTCTTGCTAACTGTAGAACTGTAGTCACATAGGTTAAGTTTTATACGAAATCTATTTGTCCTTAGAGGGAGTGGGACCCTAGAGATCTTATAATACGCATTTGTTAGAAGCTAGCCTAGCATATCTTTAATACAATGGTAAGTCCCAAACACCCCCAAACACCACCTGCAGAAATAGGCCCTGAGCCATCACTTTGGAGCCAGGAAAATCAAGCAGCACCGCGACCTGTTCTCAAGACCAGATATGGAGATTTCAAGGAGGAGTTTGACCAGCGAATTCGAGGAGGGGGCGTTTTGACGACCACCAAGACCACCAAAAGACCCTCGACTCAAAAGACTGGGCATGCGCGAGTGGGTAGGGAAATGATGTAATGGTTTCTCAGAAAATTTATGTTTATGCATATTATTTCTTGGAATTTAATGAATATGTATAATTAATGTGTATTTAACCCGTGCTGTTGATCAAATGGGTGCGCACGCTAGGTGGAGCGATCCCCCGTGCGCCCAGCGCTGCAATAAAGAAGTGCCTGCTTCTTAACTTCTCATTGCTGTTAAGGAGTTTTATTCCGGATTTCGGTAACAGCTCCATCCGTTCATTTTCGCTCCCGCACCGCCAGGAGAGCGCGGCCGGGCAGAGACAGCCCACACAAGCCTGAGGCGAGTGCAGTCAACAGCGTTCCCAAGGGAGGAACGGACAGCCACGGCCTCTGGGAGAGGGAAAGAAGAAGCAGCGACCGTTATTACCGCACGCGGCCCCTGGCCGGAGCGCCTGCTGCCGCAGGGGATTCTCCAGATACACTGAGGTCCCCCCTCGCAGCCTTCAGGGCAGGCCGTGGCCCGGTGCTACGGGACAGGCTTCAGGGGACGCGCCGGAGCGGCGGGCAGCTGCACGGGGCCGGGGGAGGCTCGGGGGGAGCTCTGGCGAGCTGGGGAGGTGCCCGGCGTCTCCGCCCGGGAGGGGGGGCCCCCTCCTGCCCCTCTTCCCTTCTCTCTGCTCTCGGGTCACTCCCCGGGGCTGCCCTCGCCCGGCTCGGCTCCGAGCGGGCGGCTTGAGGCTCCCCGGGCGGGCAGGAGACAGCGCTGCAGCCACGAAAGGGGCTCGCTCACCTCACGGGTGCCCTCGGTACTCACCCGTCACCGCCGCCGGGACCCGCCGGCCGCACACCGCCATGCTGCTCCCGGCCGCATGCGCAGTCCGAAGTCCGAACACAGTGCCTGCCGGGAGAAGGGCAGAGCACTGCGCATGCGCGACTCCCGAGCTGCAGTTCCCGCTTTCCGTCACCAGGTGGCAGCAGCCCCCCACCGCTCCGGTCCTGGGTGTTCAGCCGGACGAGCCACGGCCGGTTCCTCCTGACGTGCGGAAAACGGACTCCACAATCTGTAAGATTGTAAAGTAGGTATGCTTATTCAGCGCTGGGCAGCACAGGGGGGTAGTCCCACCAAAACCGTGCGCGCCTTACGTGGCAACTCACTTTAAATTTATACAACCAAATGTTACATATACATCAAGTTTCACAATACGCCTAGACATATGCATGACCTATCCCCGCTTCGTATTAAAATTAGTCCCAAGGGGTCATTTTCATAAACTCCTCCTGTCTGGGCTTGCGCAGTGCCTCCTGCTGGTGGTCGTCGGGGGTCGTGGGGATGAAGGCAGGTGACTCCTCTTCGTCACCGCTAGTAACCTTTTGTTCCTGCGCAAACTCAGTTATCCCTTGGCTTTCATTCAAGCTGCAGGGTCGGTTTTAGCTGGTTCTTGAAGCGACCCCCCTAGTCCTTACCGGGAACTGTCTTTCGTGAAGAATTGCAAGACTTTCTGCTTCAAATAGTTTGCACAATGGTTAGCAAATTATTAAGCAAGTAGTTAACAAAACATTAAGCACTATTTATCAACTTGATTCCTTAGGATGCACAGCAATAATTAATCAATGCCATATCTATTAAGATTTCTTTAACTCCTTCTCTCAGTCCCCCCTTTTCTAGAAAATTAGTAAATTCTTTTACTGCCAGCTATGTTCATCGTTTGTAGATTTACCAGGATTACACAAACCTTAATCCACATTCTACCTTCTCAGTTTAAGCTTTAGGGGTCCCTGAACTTCAGAAGTCCAGAGTTTTTGTGGTGCCTTTTTTACCCTAGTGTGGTGTATCCAGGCATTCTGCTCTCTGATCTTGATTGCTGTAAAGGAGGTGAGGAGTACCTGGTACGGTCCTTCCCACTGTGGTTCCAAGGTTTTTTCTGCAAGAGACTTTACATATACATCATCTCC
Source organism: Chlamydotis macqueenii (assembly GCF_036417535.1). NCBI lineage: Eukaryota > Metazoa > Chordata > Aves > Otidiformes > Otididae > Chlamydotis > Chlamydotis macqueenii. Next base: position 750,936 of record NW_028239093.1, on the reverse strand, counting down.
AGGTTGTATATCATGCACAGGTTCATCTAGACCTCTTCCCCGGGTCCCAATTACATGCTTTCCAATTTTATTGAGCTGTTTGCCCAATGCCACCATGTAGGAAGTCATAATTTCATCCCCAGCTTGCGTAGACATTCCCCTCTGTATTCCATAGGGTCGTCCATACAAAATTTCAAAGGGACTCAGTCCTTCCTTTGCCCTTGGTCTCGTTCGTATACGCAGAAGGGCTAAAGGGAGTGACTGAGGCCACGTTAAGTTTGCTTCTTGTCCCAATTTCACAATTTGCTGCTTGATTAAGTGATTCATTTTCTCTACTTGGCCACTCGACTGAGGGCGATACGGGGTATGAAGTTGCCAATCTATACCTAAATGGTGGCTGATTTGTTGCACTATTTTTGAGACAAAATGTGGTCCTCTGTCTGAGGATATGGTTGCTGGAACCCCAAAACGTGGTATTCTCTCTTGTACCAACACTTTAGTTACCTCCCGAGCCTTGGCTGTCCTAGTTGGGAACGCTTCTGGCCAACCTGAAAAGGTATCAGTTAATACCAGCAAATAGCGATACCCCCCTTTTCTTGGAAGTTCTGTAAAATCAACCTGCCATTGTTGTCCAGGCCCATTGCCCTTCCCAATCTGGCCCATTTCTGGTTTGGGAGTATTTTTTGGATTAGTCTGGAGGCAAAGGTCACACTGTTGAGTCACCTGTCTCACTGTGGTATATAAGTTTCTAGCCACGATTTCCCTTATCAAATGTTTATACAGAGCCTCTGTTCCCCAATGCCTTTTTCTATGTTCCTCCCGTTATCAAGTGCCACAGTAAACAAGAGGGAATAATTAGTCTTCCCTGTGGGGTATAAGCCCACCCCTCTTCATTATATGACCCTTCCAAGTCTGTGATAAGTTTCTGATCTTCCTTGGTATATTCTGGCTTACCTTCTAGAGAGATTTGCCTATCAGGAATTAGAGCCCCTTCTATTCTCACCTTCATTTTGGCCGCTTGTTTTGCCTCTCTGTCCGCCAGTTCATTCCCTTTCTCCAAATCGGAGCTCACTCTCTGCTGTGCCTTAATATGCATAATTGCCACTTTCTCAGGGAGCTGGACAGCTTCTAGTAGCTTCAAAATTTCTTCTGCATGTTTGATATTTTTTCCCTGGGAGTTCAATAGTCCTCTTTCTTTCCAGATTGCTCCATGTGCGTGCACAACTCCGAAGGCATATTTTGAGTCCGTGTCAATGTTCACAGTTTTGCCCTGGGCCAACTCCAGGGCTCGGGTTAGGGCAATTATTTCTGCCTTCTGTGCGGAGGTGTTCATGGGCAAAGGCCCTGACTCTATTACCTGCTGGCTGGTAGTGATGGCATATCCCGCGTGTCGATTGCCATTTAAGACATAACTGCTCCCGTCTGTGAACCAGTTTTCCCCATTTTCCATGGGGCTATCCTTCAGGTCTGGGCGGCTTGCATATGTTGCTTCGATGGTTTCCAAACAGTCATGGTGCACTGGTTCTCCTGTGTTCCCACCGAGAAAAGAAGCTGGGTTGACAATGTTAGTGACCACGATTTCCACATCGTCCTGTTCTACTAATACAGCTTGATATCTCAGGAACCTTTGTGGAGAGAGCCAGTGCCCACCCTTTGCTTCCAGTACTGCTGATACTGTATGAGACACCAAAACAGTCATTTTCTGGCCCAGGGTAAACTTTCGGGCTTCCTGTATGTTCAGTATCACAGCTGCAACCGCCCGTAGGCATCCAGGCCAACCCTTTGCAGTGGCGTCTCACTGCTTAGAGAGATAGGCAACTGCCCGTCGATATGGACCCAGATCTTGTGCTAATATTCCCAGGGCAATACCCTGTTTCTCATGGGAGAAAAGAAGAAACGGCTTACTCACATCTGGGAGTCCTAAGGCCGGGGCCGACATCAACGCCTTTTTCAGTAGCTCAAAGGCTCGTTCGGTCTCTTTGTTCCACTCAAGGTGCTTCTGCTCAGTAGCTGTCAGAGCATACAGTGGTTTAACAAGCAGTCCATAATTATAGATCCACAATCGGCACCACCCGGTCATTCCCAGAAAAGTCCGTAACTCCTTTACTGTCTGAGGTCTCTGAGTCTGGCATATTGCCTCTTTGCGGGCCTGTCCCAAAGTTCTCTGCCCCGCACTAATTTCATAGCCCAAATAATTCACTTTACGTTGCATTACCTGGGCTTTCTTCTTGGAGACACGGTATCCCTGGAGTCCCAAGAAATTCAACAGACTCACCGTCCATGCCATACAGTCTTCCTCTGTTTTCGTGGCAATCAGGATATCATCTACATACTGCAACAATTTTCCTTCCCCAGATGGGGTTTCCCAGGATTCTAAGTCTTTTGCAAGCTGATTCCCAAAAATGGTAGGACTATTTTTAAATCCTTGTGGCAACGCCGTCCAAGTGAGCTGGGTCTTCCGACCACTTTCAGGGTTTTCCCATTCGAACGCAAACAATTTTTGACTGGCTTCATGGAGAGGGAGGCAAAAGAAAGCATCCTTCAAATCTAAAACAGTAAACCAAATTAGTTCAGGTGTCAACACAGTCAGCAGGGTATATGGATTGGCCACTACTGGGTAGAGGTCCTCAGTTATCTTATTCACCGCCCGTAAGTCTTGGACCACCCTATATGACCCATCGGGTTTCCGAACAGGTAATATAGGGGTATTGAATTCTGACTCACACTCCTTTAATAGTCCTAACTGTAGAAATTTTTCTATCACCGGCCGGATTCCTTCTCTGTCTTCCTTCTTTAGGGGATATTGTTTAATTCTTACCGGTCGTCGGCCTTCCTTAACCTTAACTTCAACAGGTGGAGCACTTTTCGCCCTTCCAGGTACATCAGTAGCCCATACCCCCGGGTACACTTGGTTTAGGATTTCCTCATTAATTTTTCCTTCTGAGGGGAGACTGGTTAAGGTGAGACTCAATATCTGAATATATTGCTGATCTTTTACCTCCAGAGTAATTTCTCCTTTTTCAAATATAATTTTTGCTCCCAATTGTTCCAATAGATCTCTCCCCAAAAGTGCTTTCGGGGAGTTGGGCATATATAAAAATTTGTGGATACCCCATTGTTTTCCCAATTTGTATTTTAGAGGCTTACAAAAATATGCCTTTTCACTTTGGCCAGTCGCTCCTTTTACCATGACATAATCATTTCCCAGGGGCATCAAAGCTTGATTCAGAACCGAATATGTTGCCCCTGTATCTACTAAGAATTCTACTTGTTGTTGTTTTTCCCCTAGCTTAATTATAACCAGTGGATCCGCTAGGGTAGACTCCCCAGGTTCCCGTCAGTCTTCTATCACATTAGCTATCCTCACATTCGCCGGGATCCTCCGGCCTTCTTTCTTGTTCCTTGGGCATTCCTTTTTCCAGTGGCCAAAGCCCTTGCACATTGCACACTGATCCTTTTCCAACCCCAACCGAGGCTGATTTCGCCTACCTCTCCACTCCCCATCTCCCCGAACGACAGCCACCAACCTTCTTTGTCCCTGCCGATACCCTTCTTCTCTATTACTGAACACTCTCCAAGCCTCATCCAGCAATATCTCTAAATTCCTGCTTTCCGCAGGAAAAAGCAACTTTTGAAGCTTTCGTCTTATGTCCCCCGTAGACTGACCCAGGAACAGAGCAGAGAAACTAGTTGCTGTATCCCTACCTCAGACCCCGGGTCCAGCGGCGTGCTACGACGCATCACATCCCTCAGTCGATCCGGGAATTCAGATGGAGACTCGGAAGGACCTTGTTTAATTGCATATAAGGCTGACCAATTTATAGTCTTAGGGATTGCCCGTTCCATCCCCTTCGAAATCCACTCCTGATATTCCTGCAATCTTTCCATATGTACTGACCTGTTTACCTCCCATTTCGGGTCCTGGAGGGGGAAGTGTTCCTTAACATCTCCCCCGGTAACTTTATAATAATCCTCGGCTAGATTTCCTGCCGTTTTTAAAATCAACTGCTTCTCCGTTTCAGTCATGTATTCTAATAGCAGCTGTATGTCTTTCCAGTCCGGATTATGTTGTTTTACAATGAACTGGAAATGTTTAGCCACACTTACCGGATCGCTTCTGTAATCTTTAGCAATTTTTCTCCACTCTCCCAAGTCAGCGGTGGAGAAGGGTACTTTAATTAACATTGTTCCGCCATCCGGCCCCACCGCCTCCCGGAGGGGTGCTTGTAAGATTGTCGGAGCAGATTTCTGTCTAGTACGGGAAGATACAGGGCTATCAGGGGGATTCGATGTCCCTTCCGAGTCTGCGTCCTGGTCCTGTGATCGGGGGGGGAGGTTTAAACAAATCACTTAAATCTTGTTCTGGAACCTGGCGTACTTTATCTGCTTTCGTACACCTCTGCCCAATGCTGCATGATGAACAGCACCTTTTTAACCTGCCCCCACCCCCCTTGTTCTCCCGTTCGAGTGCGAGTACCATAGGGTCCTGCGGGGATATCATCCTACAGTCCCTTTGCCACTCTGGGTGATTTCGTAGGGTAAAAAACATATCTGCATACGACACCTCGTCCCATTTCCCTTCTCTTCTAAGAAACAACATAAGCTGCAACACAGTATTGTAATCCAACGTTCCATTGAACGGCCACTTGACTTCACCCTCTAACTTATACAATGGCCACCACTGATTGCAATATTTAATAAGAGTCTTTTTACTTTCCGTACCTCCACCCCCGGCAATATCTTTCCAGTGGGCGAGTATGCAGCCCAGGGGGCTTTTCCTTAATATTCCCCCTTGAGTGTTGCCCATTTTATATTTCCTCTGTGAGAGGGTCTCAAGGAATGATTCAAATTTAGACTAACTATTTCACTCCTCCACACCACACTTACAATCAATCACTCAACCACACTCTCTTAACCATACAGCACAGGGATCCCTCATTCATACCAGCCTTTTAAAGCAGCTGCAAAATGGTTGCAAGAACAAACTCACCTACTGATGTTAAACTATCTCCAAATCCGGGTTAAAGAGGCCCGCTTACCCTTCTCCTGCTTCTCATGTACCGATCATCAGCAGGTCCATCCTGGCTCCCAGCAATGGGATGCAGCGGTTACCTCGGACTCGCTCGATCTACCCCCAAGATCGCTAGCGGCCGCTCTATCGGTCAGCGAGTCCCCTTTGATGCTCCAAACTAACCTGGGTACCCAACCAACGGGGACTATGCTGCACGCCAGACGTCTCTGCGCGATTTACCAGCTGCCCCAGCCACGCGTACGACTTACAGGCCCCTACCATTAAACATACCGTTTGGTCCGCGGCTTCAGGAGGTCGTTGTCTGCTCCTGCGGTGAGCGGCTGGCAGCGGAGGCTCCTCCGAGGAAAGTGCTCGGGGCGCGCCTAGGGGCGTCCGCTCCGCAGTCGATCCCGCAGCCAAGCAGAGATCCTCCTGGCTGGCTCGCCAAACTGACGTGCGGAAAACGGACTCCACAATCTGTAAGATTGTAAAGTAGGTATGTTTATTCAGCGCTGGGCAGCACAGGGGGGTAGTCCCACCAAAACCGTGCGCGCCTTACGTGGCAACTCACGTTGGGGGTGGGGGGCACTGGGCAAGTTGGGGAACACAGGCAGCGCCCCCAGGATCCCGAGACAGAGGGGTCATGGGGAGGCAGCGCCAAAAAGGGGGGCGTCGAACAGGGACACAAAACAAGAGTGCAGGGCACGCAACGGGCAAAACACAGGGGAAAAAAAACTCACAAGGGAGGAAAACCTCACACGGTGGGGGGGTGTTTTAGTGAAAAGCATTTGCAAGTGATACAGGGAATTAACGGTCTGCTAAATATTGCTTGATTTAGAAGACTGACTGTCTGCATACTGCTTGATTTAGGAGACTAACTGTCTGCTAGACAATGCCTAACAATCCTCTTTGCCTTGAAACTCACTTAAGCTTATCAGGGACTGGTACTTGTCAAGAAACTGGTATTCAGTCAAGGACTAATATGTCAAGCAAAGGACATGATAACAGGAGTCGTTCAGAAACTGCTGAAATCCCCAAGTGAAAGGAGAGCATGGGTGAATGACTGAAGTTCATCTAGAGGAAGATCAGACCCCTGAAGAAGTAAACGACCACCAGAGACAGATCTGAAATGCTAACGCAAGTGGTTTTTTAATAACCCCGCCTCGCTTATGCACATGTATGTCTGTATTGTGCAATCCTAGGAATGTGTGTACCTGCACCGGATACATTTTTGGTAAAATGTGCTGTCAGTGTGCGTGCTTTTGGAGAAGCAATCCCCCACGCACCCGGTGCCAAATAAACATGCCTGCTTTATAACTCTCTCCGAGTTGTAGAGTTTGATCCACGCGTCAGGAGGGCTGAGAAACACAGAGCGGGACAGTGGGGACGGATACGAGGGAGAGACGGACACGCAAGGACAAGGGGTACGTGCGGGAAGAAAGGTGCGTAAGGATGACCTATAGCAGGGAGTCCACGCAGGACAATCCACAGCACGTAACTCACCCGGCATAACCTGCACGAGATGACCCACACCGGACAATGGACCCACACTGCGTAATCCCCAGCGAGAACCCCTCCGTCTCCCACTGGGTCACACCAACTATCCCCAAATTGAGTGGCTTTTTTTTTTTCCTTGTCCAGAATACTTTTTTTCCCATGGCCAGACTATGCTCCAGACCACACCTCATTTGATTTTTCCTGTGTCTGAATATTTAGTTAAAAGACTACAGAAGGAAAATCACCACATTCTTAACATTCACTCTAAAATCCATGCGGCAAGTCCCTTAGGAAAAATGCAGTCACGCATCGCAGACGTACCTTGTACTTGCAGACCGCTGCGGCTCCTTTCCATCCATCTCGTACTTTCACGGCCAAGGAAAGGGCGACCACGGTGAAACGCTGGCAGCAGACATTCAGCAGAGAGAGGGAAAAACCCCTTAGTTTGAAGCTAGGCAGGAATCTAACTCTTCCTTTTGGGGCGAGGTTTCTCAGGACTAAAACCACGTGAAGGACAGAGTATCTTGCAGCACCTTTGGTACAGCTGCTGATACCGGCCTTTAAAGCTTTTGCATTTTTCAGACACCCGGGCCTTTTTTTGACTCATTGGCAGCTTTAGTTTCACTCGAACCGCTGTCCTACATACAGGCAGGGGACAGACACAGATGCCTACATACATTTTCTCAACCCTAAGTACAGCCGAGATCTCCTCACCCTCTATGTGCCAAGTTGAATATTTGTTTGTTAAGGAGCACAGCAACACTTCTGTCCTCGTGAACTGCCTCCGAGCAGAGGAGGGCTCTGGGATTTCCTGGACGCCAGTGCTCCCGCTTTCACTGTCAGCTCCGCACGGCCACCCACCGGAAAAAAGGCCTCAAAATAACGAACGTCAGACGATTGCTGCCACACCAAAAGTGCCAGCACTGAAAGCTCGTGCTGCTCCTCGCCGGCCCTTGCCAGCGCCTCTACAGGCCCACAAACGTTATCCAGCCTAGAGACTGCATAAAAGGCAGACCGCCCCAGGCTGCAACACTCTTGCCCAGCGTACACTGACCAGTAACGTCTCCCCCTTCACCTTCCCGAGAGAGACTGTTCCCAGGGAGCCCTCTTCCTCCCATCAATTTACTACACCCTCCCTGCAGTTTTCAGCCTTGTTCCCTCCTCGGCTGTGGTCCCTCAACTTAGCTCTCAAATGGCCAGAAATCAGATTACATCCTCAAAAGAACAACCCCATGCTAACTAAGATGGCGCTTCCTCGCCCAGCTCCTCATCACCATCTGCAAAAAAAAAAAACCCAAAAATAAAACCTACCAAACAGCACCGCCCTTCAACATCACACCACTTACCACCAATCTCTTCTATGGCACTCTCCTCCTCAAAAGCGCCGCAGTGCTCTGCTCACCGGCTCCACTCATTGCCAAGAAGTCCGACGCCGCAACTGCCGCTCGTGGTGCTTCAGATGCTGAGAGACGCAAAGCTCAACTTACTTTTTCTGGGGTGTAGGTAGAAAAAATAGGTGTCATACCAAGCTAACTAGAAAAGTATGTCATTACATGCAATGACAACATTATCAAAAACCACCTGCTTTAGCTTCCTACAAGAAAACAAATGCTCCAGGCTTCATTTCTAGCAAGACCATGCATGCTATCTAACTTCTACCACAGCTACGTTCTGGACAGGGCTGAATGACAAATGTAGCAGAACGTGGTGGCTCGCACACGTGGCCGACAGAGGCACGGAGCTCCTGGCACTGCGTCCTGGTGTCTGCTCTGTCAGGGAGGGCTCAGATGGACCAGCCTCTCCTTGCTGGAGGCACCTGCCTGTGATTCACTCCTCAGTCCCCTCCAGCAGCCATGCCCAGGCGGCCCCCTTTACAGCTGGAGGCCCCTCATACAGCAGGGCCAGGGCCAGGGCCAGGGCCACCCTCAGCCTCACTGGACCCATCTGGGGCTGCCCCACCTCCAGCCCCAGCTGGAGCCCATCAGGAGCAGGGGCCCTTGCCAAAGCCCCACAGCACATCACCCCCTTCCCTGTGCCTGTCCTCAGCCATCAGCTCTGCACCCAGGGGCTGCAAACACATCCAGGGGCACAGAGGAGGTCACAGACAGTGAGATACAGAACAGAAAAAAAAAAACAGTGACAGTACGCAAGACAAAGAGATAGAGAAAGAAAGATAAGAAAAGAAAGAGAGAGATAGAAAGGCAGAGGCACAGGGCAGGCATGCAGAGGCGCAAAGAAAAGCAGGCCAGAAAACAGGCTGGAGAAATTAGTTGGGGGGAGAAGACGGATGCAGATCAGGACAAAGAGATGGAAAAGGCAAAAACAGCAATGGGCCGCAGGACAGAGACAGAGGACAAACAAAGGAAGGAAAGGGAGCAGAACAAAAGTGCAGGGATACAAAACAAAAGGAAGCGGTAGAACAAGAGATTTAAAGGGAGAGAGAAAGGGGGAAGAGCATACAAGAACAGACAGAAGAGGAGAGGTAGAAGGAAACAATAACAACAACAACAAATCACAGCAGCTTGGGAAAGGTAGGGGTCACGGGAGAGGCAGGGAAGGACAGGGACGCACAAGAGAGGAGGCAGAGCCCCAGGGGCCGGGGACTCACCACAGCTCTCACTCCCGGCACTGCTGGGAGAATCTGACAGGTCAGATGCTGCTTTCTGCTTCTCTCCTCTTCTGTAACTCCGACCACTTGGCTGTCCTCCACCTAAGAGAATACGTGGGTGTCCTACAGCTCTTAGACAAAAAGCTTCCTAGACACGTAGCCACCCACCCACGCTCGCTCGCTCGCGCGCTATGTGGCCGTACCGTGCTTCAGGTTCCACGTACAGACTGTGCAGTGCGCACTGGCGGTCTGGCCTGCTGAAGAGTACAAAGAGGGATCCTTCCTCACCCGGAGAGGCAGGCTAGGCTCTCTCTGGCCTGCAGCGGGAGGCAGCTGCTGGCTGGCTGGCCTTTGGTTTCTTCTTCTCTACCTTTCTGTGGCCTCTCCAGCTTCAGCTGCAGCAGCTCCTCTCCACAGGCAGTAAGCGCTCCATCCGTTCATTTTCGCTCCCGCACCGTCAGGAGAGCGCGGCCGGGCAGAGACAGCCCACACAAGCCTGAGGCGAGTGCAGTCAACAGCGTTCCCAAGGGAGGAACGGACAGCCACGGCCTCTGGGAGAGGGAAAGAAGAAGCAGCGACCGTTATTACCGCACGCGGCCCCTGGCCGGAGCGCCTGCTGCCGCAGGGGATTCTCCAGATACACTGAGGTCCCCCCTCGCAGCCTTCAGGGCAGGCCGTGGCCCGGTGCTACGGGACAGGCTCCAGGGAACGCGCCGGAGCGGCGGGCAGCTGCACGGGGCCGGGGGAGGCTCGGGGGGAGCTCTGGCGAGCTGGGGAGGTGCCCGGCGTCTCCGCCCGGGAGGGGGGGCCCCCTTGTTACAGGACATAAACATTGAAAATTAAATATCAATATGAGGTGATTCTTGCTAACTGTAGAACTGTAGTCACATAGGTTAAGTTTTATACGAAATCTATTTGTCCTTAGAGGGAGTGGGACCCTAGATATATTATAATACGCATTTGTTAGAAGCTAGCCTAGCATATCTTTAATACAATGGTAAGTCCCAAACACCCCCAAACACCACCTGCAGAAATAGGCCCTGAGCCATCACTTTGGAGCCAGGAAAATCAAGCAGCACCGCGACCTGTTCTCAAGACCAGATATGGAGATTTCAAGGAGGAGTTTGACCAGCGAATTCGAGGAGGGGGCGTTTTGACGACCACCAAGACCACCAAAAGACCCTCGACTCAAAAGACTGGGCATGCGCGAGTGGGTAGGGAAATGATGTAATGGTTTCTCAGAAAATTTATGTTTATGCATATTATTTCTTGGAATTTAATGAATATGTATAATTAATGTGTATTTAACCCGTGCTGTTGATCAAATGGGTGCGCACGCTAGGTGGAGCGATCCCCCGTGCACCCAGCGCTGCAATAAAGAAGTGCCTGCTTCTTAACTTCTCGTTGCTGTTAAGGAGTTTTATTCCGGATTTCGGTAACAGTTTTGGCGACCCAGATGGGACCTTGCGAGTGAGACTGAACGAGATCGAGTGTTGATCGAACTCCAGCCGGCACCGAGGTATTCTCGTGGAGACCCATCGCTCTCGACTCACAAAGCTCCTCGCAACGTTCCCTGGAGAAAAGGGTAAGGCACTTCTTCTTTGAAATCTGTCTAGTCTGGATAGCCTGCCTGTAAGGCGCGGCGAAAGCTTCGCAGGGTTGGGGCTTAGAGGGTACCCGTTTGGTTTGGAAGCCTAGGCGTCTGCCCGTAAGTCATAAGCGAAAGCTATTGCTGGGTTCGACATTTGTGTATTTGGGACAATTGTCATTTGCATTTGTTTGGTTTTTGTATTTGGGACAACTGTCATTTGCATTTGTTTGGTTTTTGTATTTGGGACAATTGTCATTTGCATTTGTTTGGTTTTTGTATTTGGGACAATTGTCATTTGCATTTATCTGGTATTTGGCATTTAGTCTAAATTGTTTAAGAGTAAGAGTATGGGGAGTATTGGTAAGATTTGTACATAGCTTGGAAAGGGGCCCCAGGGTGTTTTAGAAGTGATTTACAAGCTGCTAATTGTTGCTTCAGTGCGTTTTGTTTTGTTTTGTTTTGTTTTGTTTTGAAGTCTGTATGCATGTGTTGCAGTGTAGGGACTTGAATGATATACAGTATTGCATTTGGGGTTTTAAACTTTTTTTTGGTGACGGGATTGACTTTGTTTGTAGAACAGTGTTATTGTCTTTTTGGTACCAAAAACTCCTTTGTAAAATATGGGAAAACACATATCTTCTATGTCTACCTCAATGGTAGGGGAAATATTAATGAAGTCTCCACTGGGATGTGTTCTTAAACATTGGGAGGATATAAGGGGAGACCCAGTAACTAGAAAAAAAAAAATTGATCCAATATTTTACAGTTGATGTTATCTTGTAGAAGGGAAGGAAAGTGAGATGTGGTCCCCGATGTTGATTTGTTCTTTACTTTGGGAAATCATCCCAAGTGGCAGAAAGATTGCAGATACGTCCCCAAGGATCCGATGGTTTTGGCATAAAAAAAAAAAAAAAAAAAAAAAAGGAAAAAGGTTGAAAAGATCCTGGCTTGTAGTATAGAAAGTGATGTTTAAAATGTAGAACTGAAGAGGAAAACATAGAATTCATGTGTTAAATTTCTGTGTTAAATTTCTGTATTATCTTTATGTGTGGTCTGGAAGTGTTGATGCAGGTTTAACAAATGAAACAGTAGAAAAAGGGGCCAGAACACCGAACCCCTGGTGGGAGCTGTAGAGTGGGACAGTTGAATTATGAGGGTTTCAGTCCTATTGCAGGGAGAACTGGAAGCTGACAAGACCAGATAGAACAAGGAGCGGCTCAAGCCTTGCCCCCCCTACCACTTCGACAAGCAGTAGGGGAACAAACCGGGGATGAGGTCGGGGTGTGGTAGAGGAATGGATAAAATAACTGCAGTAGGAGAGAGATTGGGAATATCAGTGTGCAAAGTGTGAAGCATGGTGGCACTGGAAAAATGCGTGTCCTTATTCTGAAAAAGAAACAAAAAACTGGCAGCACAGCAGATGCCTTTGTCAGAGGTGCAAAGAGGACTGGGGGAGAATTCCGCAGCAGAACCCCTGGTTACAATCCAGCTGGGGACCCAAACCATGGATTTTCTATTTTGATACTGGAGCTATTCATTTTAAGTACTGGTAGAAGAAAATTGAGTAAAAAGCATGTAGACAAAATTGGTGCCACAGGGAAAGCTGAAAATAATTTTTTCATTCAATCCTTAACTTTAAGGTGGGTAAAAATGGGGAACTGGCCAATTTTTATATATACCAGAGTGTCCTGTTGCCTTATTGGGGAGAGATTTATTGAGCAAATTGAAAGCACAAATTAATTTTTAAAACTGTGACATTCAATTAAATATACCCTAATCAAAAGCCAGAGAGGCAAGAATTTTTATGTTGCAGACAACTTCAGAGCCATATGAAATCCCTCAAGAAGTGGACAATGCAGTAACCCTTTGGTGTGGGCTGGCGAAGTTCCCGGACATTCAAAAGCAGCAGAACCGGTAAAGATTTTTCTAAAGGAGAGCACCAAACTGGTAAGACAAAAACAGTACCCTTTAAAATTAGAAGCTAGAAGAGGCCTTGAGAAAATGATTGAAAATTTTTTAAAAAAATATCGACTATTAGTCGAATGTGAATCAGAATTCAATACTCCCATTTTACCTGTGAAAAAGCCAGAAAGTGAGGAATATAGGTTAGTACAAGATTTTAATAGCAATAAATTTAATAGTTCAAGATATTCACCCCTTAGTGGCAAACCTGTATCCTTGTTGACAGCTTTAAAAGAAAATCACAAGTGGTTCACTGTATTGAACTTATAGGATGCCTTTTTCTGTATTCTTCTTGACAAAAATAGTCAGGCATATTTTGCCTTTGAACTGCAAAATCCCACAACTAGGCAGAAGACTCAGCTCACCTGGGCAGTGCTACCTCAAGGATTTAAAAATAGCCCAATGATCTTTGGAAATCAATTGGCTAAGGAATTAGAAACATGCAAAATAATTTATCCTGAAAGACTGGTGTTGCAATATGTAGATGATATTTTAATAGCCACAGAAACCAGAGAAGAATATTTCAACTTGACTACTAACCTGCTAAATTTCTTGGGCCAAAGTGATAACAGATTTTCCAAGAAGAAAGCACAGATTGGAAAAGAGACTGTCATGTATTTGGGATTTGAAATCACACAGGGACAAAGACAACTGGGAAATGAGAGAAAAGAGGCAATTTGCCAAATGCCGGAGCCAAAAGGAGCTAAGGAGCTGCAAACATTTCTGGGAATGGCTGGCTGGTGTCACCTGTGGATTAAAGGAATTGAAGGAGGGACCCCTTGTGTGAGAACCTGAAGCTCGAAAGGCATTCCAGAATGTAAAGGTAGCTCTGATGTTCACTCCTGCTCTAGGGTTGCCCGATTTAACCAAACTCTTTGAACCGTTTGTTCATGAAAGACAACATTCGGCCCTCAGAAGAATCCTTTCTCAGAAAAATGGAGAATGAAGAAGACCGGTTGGTTATTTCTCCAAACAATTGGACAATGTTAGCTAAGGATGACCAGGTTGTCTATGGGCTGTAGCAGCAACTGTCCTCCTGACTTAAGAAGCTTGTAAGCTGACAACGGGACACCCAAGAACAGCTTATGTACCGCATATGGTACTTTCTGTTCTGGAACAGAAAGGAGGACACTGGTTATCCCCAAGCAGGATGCTCAAACATCACATTGTCCTGTTGGAACAAGATTATGTCAAATCAAAAACAACTACAACAATAAATCCTGCCATCTTTTTAAGTTCAATAGAAGAAGAAGTTCTAAGTCATGACTGTCTACAGACCATCAAACAAGTTTATTCCAGCAGAAGTAACAGAAGAGTGAACATACCTGACCCAGAATTCGAGATATGTACTGATGGAAGCAGCCTCGTGAGAAATGGAAGAAGATTGGCTGGATATGCAATAACAATAACAAACTCTGTTATTGATGCAAAGCCGCTCTCAGTGAACACCTCAGCACAAAAGGCGGAATTGATAACTAGCCCTCATAAAAGCCCTAAAATGGACAGAACATAAAAAGTGAATATACGGACTGATTTAAAGTATGCTTTTGGAGTAGTACATGCCCATGGAGCCACATGGAAAGAAAGAGGAATGCTGACAGCACAAGGAACATCCATGAAACACCAAGAAGAAATTCTGCAATTGCTCCAAGTGGTGCAGAAACCCAAAGAAGCTGCAGTAATGCACTGCAAAGCCCACCAATTTGGGAATTTCCCAGTGAATATTGGAAATAAATTAGTCAATAAAAAGGCAAAGAAGAGAGCAGAAAAAGGCATCATGACAATAATACTAGTTAAAGAAGTGAAATTTGAACAACAAACCCCAAATTACAGTAAGGTTGATTTGGAATTAGCTAAATCAATTCAAATAAATATGAAAAATGATCATTAGTCCTAAAAATCAAGTTGTGGTCTCACCACAATCAAAGCTAAAAGCATAGAAAAATTCATTGGGAAACAGAGGCAATGATCAGTGATTTAAGAAGACAGGTGATTAGTGTTAGGATGATAAAGCTAATAAAATCAGTAACAAAAAGTGTGAAACTTGTTTAAAGAATAACCCGAGAAATATTAAATAACCACCCCCAGGAACCATATATATGGGAAACTTGCCTGAAAATTATTGGCAGATTGATTTTTCAGAATTGCCACAACAAAATGGATATAGATATCTATTGGTATTAGTAAATATGGCCAAAAGATTTTCTTTTCCTGTCGCACCAATAGGCAAGAGAAGTGGCTAAAAATATGTTAAAAGAAATAATATCATGGTTTGGAATCCCCAAAAGAATATAATCAAATAGAGGTCCTCATTTTGTGTCTGAAATTATTCAAATATTGAGGAAAATTCTGGGAATCAAATTGAATTTACACACTCCTTGAAGGCCACAATCTAATAGACAAGTAAAATTTGTCAGAAAATATCTTTAAAATGGCCTCATGCTCTTCCTTAAGCACTTCCGAGAATCAAGATTCAATCCAGATCTAGGACTAAAATTAGTCCATATGTTAATGTATGGAAAATCTTATCAGACTCTAACCCTTGTTCAAAATGTGACTGCTACTGGGGATAATGAAATGGAATTGTATTTGATATCCCTTGGAAGAACTCTGATATGGATATGGAACTGCCACAGAGCCTCTTTCTTTAGATTCCCCAGTTCATCATTTTAACCAGGAGATTACGTGTACCTGAAAATTTGGGAATCAGAAACTCTTCAATAAAAATGGAAAGAACCATATCAGGTGCTTCTAGCAATATATACAGCCCCTAAATTTGAAGATATTGATTCTTGGATTCATTATTTGAGAGTCAAGAAGCACAGCCTCCAAAACAGAAACAATGGATTTCTAAAGAAATATGTCATTTAAAGTTAACAGTCTCTCATTTTTAATGAATTAGACAAAATCATATCAAAATAATGAAATCTATCAAAGGAATTTTAGTAGTAATGCTAATAATACTTTTTGGTTTACTGATTATGGAGATTAGTTATAAGTAAATGAGACTTATTGAAAAAAATTAAATAAGTCTCAAAGGGGGGAAATGTTACATGACATAAATGTTGAAAATTAAATATCAGTATGAGGTGATTCTTGCTAACTGTAGAACTGTAGTCACATAGGTTAAGTTTTATACGAAATCTATTTGTCCTTAGAGGGAGTGGGACCCTAGAGATCTTATAATACGCATTTGTTAGAAGCTAGCCTAGCATATCTTTAATACAATGGTAAGTCCCAAACACCCCCAAACACCACCTGCAGAAATAGGCCCTGAGCCATCACTTTGGAGCCAGGAAAATCAAGCAGCACCGCGACCTGTTCTCAAGACCAGATATGGAGATTTCAAGGAGGAGTTTGACCAGCGAATTCGAGGAGGGGGCGTTTTGACGACCACCAAGACCACCAAAAGATCCTCGACTCAAAAGACTGGGCATGCGCGAGTGGGTGGGGAAATGATGTAATGGTTTCTCAGAAAATTTATGTTTATGCATATTATTTCTTGGAATTTAATGAATATGTATAATTAATGTGTATTTAACCCGTGCTGTTGATCAAATGGGTGCGCACGCTAGGTGGAGCGATCCCCCGTGCGCCCAGCGCTGCAATAAAGAAGTGCCTGCTTCTTAACTTCTCGTTGCTGTTAAGGAGTTTTATTCCGGATTTCGGTAACACCCCCTGCCTCTCCCTCTCTTTCTCTCACTGCTGTAGGTTTTTTTCACTTCCCTATACCTCTCCCTCTCTCCTTCTACCTTTTTGCTTTCTTTTTCTCTCTGCTGCCCATTTTTTTTCCATTTATCTGTCTGTCTTCCTATCACAACTTTCAAAATTTCTCCTCATCTGCCTTTTAGCCTTTCACAGTTCCCACCCCCCTATCTCTCTATGTCCAGGTCCATGTCCCTGATTTTTCAGTTCCTCTCTCTCTGCCCTGTGTCCTACATACACCTTTTCTTTCTTACATTAGATTAAGTTACTCCAGGTCCCTGTCCTTTTGTTTTAATTTCTTCCCTTTCTGTGCCATAGCCCGCTTTTGTCTGTATCATTCTCTCTGTGTCTGGCTCCCTTGGTCCCTCCCCTTAGCTCTTTGAGGTTTTTTGGTATTTCTCCGCACCCCCCCCCCCCTCGCAATCCCTGCCCTCCTGTCTCATGCCCTCACTCCCCCCTCCCCCCCTGCTCTGCCTCCCCGTATTTGACCCTGCCCCCCGTAACCCCTCTGCCTGCAGACCCTGGGGTGATGCCTGCCCCCCACCACCCCCAAACTGAAACCTCCCACCTGCTTCCCTGCACCTCACTCCATCTCAGTTGTTTTAATTGATAATTTGCAATTGTTTTCAGCTTTATCACTTTTCTTTCTGGGCATTTATTGTTCTCTCCTTTCCTCACAAGGGGTATTGGTGGTGGTTTGTTTCTTCTTAATTGTTAAACTGTTTTCATCTCAACCCGCGAGTTTCCTCACTTTCACCCTTCTCATTCTCTCCCCCTCCCACGGGGACGCTTTTTGGTACAGAGGCCACAAATGTCACTGCCCAGGCTGCGCGGGGGGAAGGGGCAGCCGTGCCCCGGGAAGGGGTGACCGGCTGCGGACGGCGCGAACGGGAGGGAGGAACCGGCCGTGGCTCGTCCGGCTGAACACCCGGGACCGGAGCGGTGGGGGGCTGCTGCCACCTGGTGACGGAAAGCGGGAACTGCAGCTCGGGAGTCGCGCATGCGCAGTGCTCTGCCCTTCTCCCGGCAGGCACTGTGTTCGGACTTCGGACTGCGCATGCGGCCGGGAGCAGCATGGCGGTGTGCGGCCGGCGGGTCCCGGCGGCGGTGACGGGTGAGTACCGAGGGCACCCGTGAGGTGAGCGAGCCCCTTTCGTGGCTGCAGCGCTGTCTCCTGCCCGCCCGGGGAGCCTCAAGCCGCCCGCTCGGAGCCGAGCCGGGCGAGGGCAGCCCCGGGGAGTGACCCGAGAGCAGAGAGAAGGGAAGAGGGGCAGGAGGGGGCCCCCCCTCCCGGGCGGAGACGCCGGGCACCTCCCCAGCTCGCCAGAGCTCCCCCCGAGCCTCCCCCGGCCCCGTGCAGCTGCCCGCCGCTCCGGCGCGTCCCCTGAAGCCTGTCCCGTAGCACCGGGCCACGGCCTGCCCTGAAGGCTGCGAGGGGGGACCTCAGTGTATCTGGAGAATCCCCTGCGGCAGCAGGCTCTCCGGCCAGGGGCCGCGTGCGTTAATAACGGTCGCTGCTTCTTCTTTCCCTCTCCCAGAGGCCGTGGCTGTCCGTTCCTCCCTTGGGAACGCTGTTGACTGCACTCGCCTCAGGCTTGTGTGGGCTGTCTCTGCCCGGCCGCGCTCTCCTGGCGGTGCGGGAGCGAAAATGAACGGATGGAGCGCTTACTGCCTGTGGAGAGGAGCTGCTGCAGCTGAAGCTGGAGAGGCCACAGAAAGGTAAAGAAGAAGAAGAAACCAAAGGCCAGCCAGCCAGCAGCTGCCTCCCGCTGCAGGCCAGAGAGAGCCTAGCCTGCCTCTCCGGGTGAGGAAGGATCCCTCTTTGTACTCTTCAGCAGGCCAGACCGCCAGTGCGCACTGCACAGTCTGTACGTGGAACCTGAAGCACGGTACGGCCACATAGCGCGCGAGCGAGCGTGGGTGGGTGGCTACGTGTCTAGGAAGCTTTTTGTCTAATAGCTGTAAGACACCCACGTATTCTCTTAGGTGGAGGACAGCCAAGTGGTCGGAGTTACAGAAGAGGAGAGAAGCAGAAAGCAGCATCTGGCCTGTCAGATTCTCCCAGCAGTGCCGGGAGTGAGAGCTGTGGTGAGTCCCCGGCCCCTGGGGCTCTGCCTCCTCTCTTGTGCGTCCCTGTCCTTCCCTGCCGCTCCCGTGACCCCTACCTTTCCCAAGCTGCTGTGATTTGTTGTTGTTGTTATTGTTTCCTTCTACCTCTCCTCTTCTGTCTGTTCTTGTATGCTCTTCCCCCTTTCTCTCTCCCTTTAAATCTCTTGTTCTACCGCTTCCTTTTGTTTTGTATCCCTGCACTTTTGTTCTGCTCCCTTTCCTTCCTTTGTTTGTCCTCTGTCTCTGTCCTGCGGCCCATTGCTGTTTTTGCCTTTTCCATCTCTTTGTCCTGATCTGCATCCGTCTTCTCCCCCCAACTAATTTCTCCAGCCTGTTTTCTGGCCTGCTTTTCTTTGCGCCTCTGCATGCCTGCCCTGTGCCTCTGCCTTTCTATCTCTCTCTTTCTTTTCTTATCTTTCTTTCTCTATCTCTTTGTCTTGCGTACTGTCACTGTTTTTTTTTTTCTGTTCTGTATCTCACTGTCTGTGACGTCCTCTGTGCCCCTGGATGTGTTTGCAGCCCCTGGGTGCAGAGCTGATGGCTGAGGACAGGCACAGGGAAGGGGGTGATGTGCTGTGGGGCTTTGGCAAGGAGCCCCTGCTCCTGATGGGCTCCAGCTGGGGCTGGAGGTGGGGCAGCCCCACATGGGTCCAGTGAGGCTGAGGGTGGGCCTGGCCCTGGCCCTGGCCCTGCTGTATGAGGGGCCTCCAGCTGTAAAGGGGCCGCCTGGGCATGGCTGCTGGAGGGGACTGAGGAGTGAATCACAGGCAGGTGCCTCCAGCAAGGAGTGGCTGGTCCATCTGAGCCCTCCCTGACAGAGCAGACACCAGGACGCAGTGCCAGGAGCTCCATGCCTCTGTCGGCCACGTGTGCGAGCCACCACGTTCTGCTACATTTGTCATTCAGCCCTGTCCAGAACGTAGCTGTGGTAGAAGTTAGATAGCATGCATGGTCTTGCTAGAAATGAAGCCTGGAGCATTTGTTTTCTTGTAGGAAGCTAAAGCAGGTGGTTTTTGATAATGTTGTCATTGCATGTAATGACATACTTTTCTAGTTAGCTTGGTATGACACCTATTTTTTCTACCTACACCCCAGAAAAAGTAAGTTGAGCTTTGCGTCTCTCAGCATCTGAAGCACCACGAGCGGCAGTTGCGGCGTCGGACTTCTTGGCAATGAGTGGAGCCGGTGAGCAGAGCACTGCGGCGCTTTTGAGGAGGAGAGTGCCATAGAAGAGATTGGTGGTAAGTGGTGTGATGTTGAAGGGCGGTGCTGTTTGGTAGGTTTTATTTTTGGGTTTTTTTTTTTTGCAGATGGTGATGAGGAGCTGGGCGAGGAAGCGCCATCTTAGTTAGCATGGGGTTGTTCTTTTGAGGATGTAATCTGATTTCTGGCCATTTGAGAGCTAAGTTGAGGGACCACAGCCGAGGAGGGAACAAGGCTGAAAACTGCAGGGAGGGTGTAGTAAATTGATGGGAGGAAGAGGGCTCCCTGGGAACAGTCTCTCTCGGGAAGGTGAAGGGGGAGACGTTACTGGTCAGTGTACGCTGGGCAAGAGTGTTGCAGCCTGGGGCGGTCTGCCTTTTATGCAGTCTCTAGGCTGGATAATGTTTGTGGGCCTGTAGAGGCGCTGGCAAGGGCCGGCGAGGAGCAGCACGAGCTTTCAGTGCTGGCACTTTTGGTGTGGCAGCAATCGTCTGATGTCCGTTATTTTGAGGCCTTTTTTCCGGTGGGTGGCCCTGCGGAGTTGACAGTGAAAGCGGGAGCACTGGCGTCCAGGAAATCCCAGAGCCCTCCTCTGCTCGGAGGCAGTTCACGAGGACAGAAGTGTTGCTGTGCTCCTTAACAAACAAATATTCAACTTGGCACATAGAGGGTGAGGAGATCTCGGCTGTACTTAGGGTTGAGAAAATGTATGTAGGCATCTGTGTCTGTCCCCTGCCTGTATGTAGGACAGCGGTTCGAGTGAAACTAAAGCTGCCAATGAGTCAAAAAAAGGCCCGGGTGTCTGAAAAATGCAAAAGCTTTAAAGGCCGGTATCAGCAGCTGTACCAAAGGTGCTGCAAGATACTCTGTCCTTCACGTGGTTTTAGTCCTGAGAAACCTCGCCCCAAAAGGAAGAGTTAGATTCCTGCCTAGCTTCAAACTAAGGGGTTTTTCCCTCTCTCTGCTGAATGTCTGCTGCCAGCGTTTCACCGTGGTCGCCCTTTCCTTGGCCGTGAAAGTACGAGATGGATGGAAAGGAGCCGCAGCGGTCTGCAAGTACAAGGTACGTCTGCGATGCGTGACTGCATTTTTCCTAAGGGACTTGCCGCATGGATTTTAGAGTGAATGTTAAGAATGTGGTGATTTTCCTTCTGTAGTCTTTTAACTAAATATTCAGACACAGGAAAAATCAAATGAGGTGTGGTCTGGAGCATAGTCTGGCCATGGGAAAAAAAATATTCTGGACAAGGAAAAAATAAAAAGCCACTCAATTTGGGGATAGTTGGTGTGACCCAGTGGGAGACGGAAGGGTTCTCGCTGGGGATTACGCAGTGTGGGTCCATTGTCCGGTGTGGGTCATCTCGTGCAGGTTATGCCGGGTGAGTTACGTGCTGTGGATTGTCCTGCGTGGACTCCCTGCTATAGGTCATCCTTACGCACCTTTCTTCCCGCACGTACCCCTTGTCCTTGCGTGTCCGTCTCTCCCTCGTATCCGTCCCCACTGTCCCGCTCTGTGTTTCTCAGCTCTCCTGACACGTGGATCAAACTCTACAACAAGCAAATGCTTTTCACTAAAACACCCCCCCACCGTGTGAGGTTTTCCTCCCTTGTGAGTTTTTTTTCCCCTGTGTTTTGCCCGTTGCGTGCCCTGCACTCTTGTTTTGTGTCCCTGTTCGACGCCCCCCTTTTTGGCGCTGCCTCCCCATGACCCCTCTGCCTCAGGATCCTCGGGTTGCTGCCTGTGTTCCCCAACTTACCCAGTGCCCCCCACCCCCAACTTTTATGGAGATTGTTTCTTACAAGTGTGTTCATTTGTTTCAGTTGCATGTCTCGGGTTTTCTTTTGCTGTATTTTTTTTTTTTGTTCCGCTTTTCCTTACCAGTGGTGGTTGTTTTTTTCCTTAATATTAAACTGTTTTTATCTCAAGACCCAAGAGTTGTCACGTTGACCTTTCTGAGTCTCTCCCCATCCCACAGGGTCGGGGGCAGTGAGCGAGCACAGTTGCTGGCTGGGGTTAAACCGCGGCACAAGGTCAGCTGCAAGCCCTGCCTGGCTGATGCTTTAGGCTGTCGATGTCATTCCTAGTGTCTTGACAGTTTGTCTTTGTTCTTTGTCATTGCTTTTTAGTGCCTTTTCCTCTGCTGTTTTGGGCAGCGGTGGTTGTGGAGCCGCTCCAGGTAGCCACTCTCTCAAGGGCAAGGGGGTGGCAAAGCCGCAAGCTGGTGCGCAGTCCGGTCGGACGAAGGCAGCCACCTGTCACTGTGGATCGGTATTCCGGAAGACGTAACTGAAGGCCGTCTGACCGGCAGCTGCCTGTGCTGCGTGCAAGAGACAGCCTGCCTCTCTGGGTGAGGAAGATCCCGTTTTGAAGGCCGCAGCAGGCTAGATCGCCAAAGAGCGCCGCAGGGTCTGTACACATAATTTAAAAAGGGGGCACGGTCAAGTACTGGGTGAGCGAGGCTGCGTTTCTAGGGAGCTTTGTCTCCTAAGAGCTGTAACGCATCCTCCTCTTTTCTTAGGTTGGGGACAGTCAAGCAACTGGAGTGACAGAAGAGGAAGGGAAGAGCAGAGAAAGAAGGGTCTGAACTGGCAAACTCTCCCTGGAGCGCCGAGAGCTGCGGTGAGTCCCGGGCCCTCGGGGCCCCTTCTCCCCTCCTCTCCATCCCAGGGCCTCCTTGGCCCTCCCCCAGCTGCCTCTCTTTCCCTTTTTCTTTCTCACGCTGCTGTGATTTTCTTGGCTTCCCTGTATCTCTCTTCTTGTTCTATTTTTTTTTTTGTTTTCTCAGTCTTTCTCTTTCCCCTTCTCTCTCTTCTTGTACAGCACCCTTTCTTTTTCTATCTGGGCTCTTGTTCTCCCCTCTCCTCTTCCTTTTTTCCACCCTCTGGCTTTGTCCTGCAGCCCATCGCTGTTTTTTCCTTTTATTTCCCTTTGTGCCATTCTGCATCCTTCTCTTTTTTTCTTTGCAGTTTCTCTGGTCTATTTTCTGGCATTTGTTTCCTCCCTGTGCCTGTACGTGCTGCTCTGAGTCCCTGCCTTCCTGTCTCTCTCCTCCCTTCCCCTTCTTGCTTTATCCCTTTGTCTTGCTTGGTGTTGCTGTTTTTCTTCCATTCTGCCTCTCACTCCGTCCTGTTCATCTCTTGCTGTCTCTGGGCCTTCATGCTGTTCCCTGGCCCTTTTTATTAAGTTGATGTGCCTTTGTAGCTCTTTTGAGATCTATCTTTATCTCTCCAACCCCTGTGGCTCTCACAAGTGCATGCTCTCTCTCTTTCAATGCTTTTTTGTTCTGTCTGTCTTGCTCCCTGTCTTGTCGTTTCTTGCTATATCCCTTTCATAGAATCATAGAATCATAGAATCACATGGTTGGATGGGACCTATAAGATCATCTAGTCCAACCGTCTTCCCACTACCATTGCTGCCACAGCTACTAAACCATATCCTGTAGCTTCTCATCAAGCCGCCTCTTGAACACTGCCAGGGACGGAGACTCCACCACCTCCCTGGGCAGGCCGTTCCAGTGCCTTACCACTCTTTGAGAGAAAAAGTTTTTCCTCAAGTCCAATCTAAACCTCCTCTGGTACAACTTGTGGCCATTTCCTCGGGTCCTGCTTGTTGCCTGGAAGAAGAGGCCAAACCCCTGTTCATCACAACCTGCCTTCAGGAAGCTATAGAGTGCAATGAGGTCCCGATCCTTGCTCATATTCATGTTCTTCTCTGTCCGGCTGTCTATCCAAGGTTTTTTTCCCACCTGCATCTCCGTCTGGCTGCTGCCATTTTTTTTCTCTGCCTTCTCCCTTGTCCCTCTTTCTGTCTCTTTTCCTTGGTCAGTGTTTCCCCCCCCGCCATTTTGTCCCGATCTCACTCCTATTCCTATTTATTTTCCTCTTTTTGTCCTTTTCCTCTGCTTCCTTCCACTTTATTGTCTGTTTGTTTCTTTCTCTGTCCCGTTTGCTCTCCTGTCTTTTCTAACTGTGCTCCCCTGTACAGCTGGGTGTCTCTTCTTTCCTTTCTCTTTCCCTCACTGTTTTTTTCCTTTTCTGGTATCTCTCTCCCACTGCCTATCACAGTTGATTTTTCCTCCAGAGCTGTCCTGCTCTCTGTCCTTTTATTCACTCTCTGTCATTCTGTGCTGCTCCCCATGGTTGTTTTCTAATTTCTCCGTCTCGGTCCTGCAGGCCATTGCTTGTATTCATGTTCTTCTCTGTCCTCCTGACAATCTAAGGTTGATGGTTTTTTCCCGTCTCCATCCTGCTGCTGCTGTTTCTTTTCTCTGCCATCTCCCTGTCCCTCTTTCTGTCTCTTTTCCTTGGTCAGTTTTTTTTTTTTCCCTTTTTTGTCCAGATCTCACTCCTATTTTTTCCTGGTTTTGTCCTGTTGCCCTGCTTCCTCCTACTTTATTTTCTGTTTTTCTCTCTGTGTCCCGTTTGCTCTCCTGTCTTTTCTAACTGTATTCCCCTGTTCAGCTGGGTGTCTCTTCTTTCCTTTCTCTTTCCCTCACTGTTTTTTTCCTTTTCTGGTATCTCTCTCCCACTGCCTATCACAGTTGATTTTTCCTCCAGAGCTGTCCTGCTCTCCGTCCTTTTATTCTCTCTCTGTCATTCTGTGCTGCTCCCCGTGGTTGTTTTTTAATTTCTCCGTCTCGGTCCTGCAGGCCATCGCTATTTTGTTTTGCTTCCGTTCCCGTGCCCTGCTTTCTGTCTTTGTTTCTCTTTGCCTTTGTTCAGCCTCCCAGCATTTTTTCCTTTCCCATTCTGTCCTGCTCCCTATCCCTCTTGCTGTCCCAAATCTGGGTTTGTTTACCCAGTGCGCAGTACGCCAGGCTTACGCACGGAGCAGAGGTATTTACTTCTGTAATTTCTGCACAGCGATGGGTACTGTGGGCTAAACCCACAAAGCTAGCCCACCTGCTTGTAATGCTCAGTTTAAATTCTACATTCTCTGTCTTGCAGCTGCACGCTATTTGATTGTTTCCCCTCCATCTCTCTCTGCCTGCGGTTCCCTATCTGTCTGGTAAGCCGTCACTGTTATTTTTTTGTTTCTCCATGTCATTCTGTCTAGCTTCTCAGTCCCCGTTTTTTAATTCTTCCCTCTTCCCTGTATGCCAGTCGTGTTCCTATTATTTCACATTGTGTTCTGCCTGGTCCTCTGACCGTATTTATCCATTGCTCCCTCTCTGCCCTGTGGCCTGTCGCACTTGCCCATTTAATTTCTGCCTCTCTCTCTGTCCAGCTCCCAGTCTCTGGTTTTCCATTTCCTCCCTCTGTGCCCTCTAGCGTGTCGCTTTTCTCCTTTATCCAGCTTGCCGTCTCTGGCTCCCCGATGCACCTGATTTTCCATTCTGCCCCTGTTCTTTCTGTATGCATTGCTACACTGTTTTTTTTTTCCCAGCTCTCTCTTTTTTTCAGGCTCCTTGACCCTATTTCTTAATTCTTCCCTCTCTGCCCTCTAAGCATGCAGCTGTATGATTTGTTTTGTGTTGTCCCCTTGCTGTCACCTCTTCTGTCCAACCTTTGATGTCCTGGCGTCCTGTCCCTGTTGTTTCACTGTTGTTTCATTCCTCCCTCTCTGCCCTGTTCTTGTTATGGCTTTAGCTTTCTCCATCTCTCTCGGTCTGGCTTCCTGCACCTAGTTGTCTTTACCTCCCTGTCGTACTGCCCAGCTCAGGTTTTTCCTGCATCTCCATCCTGCTCCCCATCCTTCTTTGCTGGTCTCTGTCCCGCTCCCTCTCCCTCTTTCTGCTGCCTCTCTTCCTCTCTCCACTGCTTCTTTGCCCACCTCTGTCAGGCTCCCTGTCCTTCTCTGTCCCCATCCTTCTCTCGCTATCCTGTTTCCTGCCTCGTGCTTTCTCGCTACGCCCCTCTGTCTTGCAAGCTGCCTCTCTTCTCTTCTCTTGTAGTGTTCCGTGCCCTGCTCTTTGTTTTTAGCAGCCTCCAAGTCTGCCCAGCAGCCTGGCGCTCCAGGACGCAGCCGACCCACCGTACGTTCCCTGCCGAACCAACGAGCGTGGCTCCTGGAACGACTTGGCAGTCGTTCCAGTGACACGGAGAGGGGATCGGAGGCTGCAAGCTCCAGAGCAGACTCGCTGCTCGGACTTATGTGCGTGACTGAATAAACACTCGCTGTCTCCTTTGACTTCATGGCTGCGTTTCTGCTCCCTTTGCCCGGGGCCATGGGAGGTGAGGAGCCCAGGGGAGGAGGTGATGCAGTGTGGGGGTCAGGCGATGGCCCCCAGTTCCTGCCGGGCTCCAGCTGTGGGCTGGGGCTGGAGGAGCCCCAGGTGCGGGCAGTGAGGGTGGTGGAGACGGCCCCTCCCTGTAAAGGGGTGGGTGCTGCTGGAGGGGCTGGTGCTGCCCTGCCCCGCCCCGGGTGGCCGTGGAGGGGCCAGTGCGAGCCACGGGGGGCATGGAGCGGTCCCGAGCGCCGCCGGGCTGCGGCTGCGCCTGCAGCGATGGAGAAGGTGAGCGGGGCCGGGCAATGGACCGGCGGGTCTCGGAAAAAGCCCCGAGGAGCGCAGCGGCCGGGCTGGCGCGGTCTGTGTGCGGGTACAGGAAGTGGCGGGGGCGCGGCCGTGCTGCGGCGTGCTGCAGTCAGCGGTGGGGGCTGCCAGCGTCCGCGCTGGGGGTTGCGAGGCTCTGCAGTGGCGCTCGGTGCAGGGGTAACGGTGTGCCCCACAGGAAAGGCTGCTTTGTGCGGCATGCTGGGAACTGTAGTCCGGGGTACAGGGCTTGCGGTTGGCCGTTATGGCTTCGCAGAGCATGCCGGGAGCTGAAGTCCTGAGGCACGAGGCGTCTGCTCCGCCATGATGTCTCCGCCGAGCATCCTGGGAGGTGTAGTCTTTCCGCACCCAGGGCCGAGCACCCATCCTGTGTTTGCCAGTGCGTGCAGGTAGGTTTAGTTTTTGCTGCCACGCCGCCGCATTGCTCTCGGGCTTATGTGGAGCATGTGCTCCCTCCTGTATGGCCTGAAGTCCATCGATATTGTTTTTCCATCTGGGCCCCTCCCTGTGGCTCCCTTGCCCTATTTCTCAAGCCCACGTCTCTGTCCTGGGGCTGATTGCTGTCGTATTGGGGTTACGTGGCAAGGTTATGTTAGCTGTGGCGGCAGGGCCGGGCAGGGGCTGCAGGGATGGGTTCTGTGAGAAGACACTGGGAGCTGCCTCCGCGCTGGACACAGCCACTTCTAGTTCCAAGACCCCTTTGCTGCCGGTCAAAGCCGAGACCGCCAGCAACACCGGTAGCACCTCTGCGATGAACGTTTTAGAGCAGGTAAAAAATGCTGCGCGCAAGCTGTGATAGAGAAAATGCGAACCAGCCCTGCCGATGCCAAGGTCAGTGAAAAAGGGGGCTGGGGGGGGGCACTCCAGATGCCAGAGCAGAGGTTTCCCTGCAGCCTGTGGTGATGACCACGCTCAGGCAGGCTGTCGTCCGGCAGCGCGTGGAGCACCCCACAGCAGAGCAGGAGGATGTGCCTGAAGGAAGGCGTGACCGTGCAGAGAGATTGCGCCGGAGGCATCTCCTGGCAGAATCCGTGACTCCGTGGAGAAGAGCCTAGGCTGCAGCAATAAAAAGAGTTTGAGGACAAAGTAGCGACCGAGACTACATGCGATGAACTGACTGCACCTCTCATCCCGTGTCACCCTGCGTTGCTCAGGGCTACAATGTACAGCAGTAAGCAGTGAAGGTGAGACCAGGAAAAGGGAGAGGGGGTGGGGGAAAGCTGTTCTTTTTAGATTTGGTCTTATTTCTGTTGATTCTACTCTGACTTTGAGCGACAATAAATTTAATGGATTTCCCCAAGTTGAGTCTGTTTACGCCTGTGATGGTCATTGGTGAGCGATCTCTCTGTATGTCCGCCTACAAGGTTTTTGTTGTATTTTGTCATCCTGTCTTGCTGAGGAGCGGGAGCTATAGAGCAGCTCTGAGGGCACACGGCAGCCATCCAATATTAAGTCACTGCAGTTTCCTCCCATCAGGCTCCCTGTCTGTCTTCTTGTAATCGTTGGCTATGTTTCTTGCACCCGACCACTTCTGTAATTTTCTTTCTATCTCTCCAACCCTATCTTTTTAATTCTTGCCTAAGTCGCTCCAACTCAGTAGGTATGTACGTTTTTTTTTGCCACCTTATCCTGTTTCTCTGACCTAATTCTAATTCTTTGATAGTGTTTCTTGTACCCTGTCCCTTTTCAGATTTTCTTCCTATGTCTCCCTCTGATCAGCTCCTCTACTTTTTAAGTCTTGAGTATGCTACCTGTATCCTGGCAATTTCAAAATTTTCTTGGTATGTCTGCCACTCTCCATCTCCCTGTCTGTAATTCTTAATTCTTCCCTCTGTTTTGTGCCCTGATACTTTTAAGACTTTCTGTTTCTTTGTCACTAATTTGTTAGTTCCTGGTTGCTTATGTTTGTTGTAGGTTGCTGCTTCTCAAAATTTCCTTTCTACATCCACCTCTATCTATCTCTCTGTTTCTAGTTTTGATTTTTGCCAATGTTCCCGCCCCCCCCTTTATAATTTTCACCGTTCCTTGTCTTGTCTTCATCTTGGTGTTCTGGTGGTTCCTTCTGCATTTCTCTCCTGCCCTCTGTCTCTTATTCACTGCCCTATCCCCGTCTTTCTGTGTATTCACGCAATGTCTTGGCTCTCCTCTCTATACACACTTCTCTGGCTCCACATCTCTTGTTTGCAGCATCCCGTTTTCCAATTCCCCATCCCCCACCTTTTCTCTATGTCCTTCCTCCTGCTTTTCTCTTTCCTCTTTCTCCCTGTGTCCTGCTGCATTTTTTGGATGGAGCCTTGTAGCTAACTCACTGCTGGGATTTTTTCAATGTGCATTCATGAATAGACTTTTCCTGCCTCCTCTGTGCCCCTGGATGTGTTTGCAGCCCCTGAGGGCATAGCTTTTGGCTGAAGACAGTTGCAGGGGAGGGGGTGATGTGCTGTGGGGCTTTGGCAAGGGCCCCTGCTCCTGATGGGCTCCAGCTGGGGCTGGAGGTGGGGCAGCCCCAGGTGGGGCCAGTGAGGCTGGTCCTGCAGTGTGAAGGGGCTCCAGCTATAAAGGGGATAGAGAGGGTAAGAGTGCTTGAGGGAGCTGATGAAGGGGAACCAGCTGAGGAGTGAGTCCAAGAGGGTTCCAGAGGCAGGTGCCTCCCAGCTGTCCTTTTCAGAGCACACACCACCACGCTGTGTTGGGAGCTCAGTAGCTCTGTCCACCATGCGCGTGAGCCAACACGTATCAGGGAAGCCTCACAGATGAGGAGCATCGAGGTGTCCACTGTGTGCTTGCCGAACAGCTGAGGGTCGGGCAGGTGGCACAGTACAGGACCAAGCGTCAGAGAAGGAGAGAGGAGTCATGGCGGTGAGGGTCTCCTGCCAGCACCAGGAGCTGCGGTCAGTTGCTTGTCCTGTTCTCTGCATTCGGGTTCAGGTTTGCATCCCTTCTGCAATTGCCTCCCATCCTCTTTTCCCCTGTCTCCTCCTCTGTCCATCCACATATCTGTATGGCTCCCAAAAACATGTTGTTATTTTGCCCACTCTGCCCCATACTGTCTAGTCTTTAAATTTTTTTCTTATGTTTCTCTCTAACTGGAGCTCTGTCCCTAGTTTAGTCTTCCCACATTTCATTGTACTGCAATAATTTAAAAAATATATTTCTATGTATCTCCCTTCTGGACGCCGTTTCTTAGTACATTCCCCTGCTCTTCAGTACATAAATTTCACAAACTTAATATCTCCATCTCCTTCCATTTCCCTCTCTTTTCATATTTTTTTATATATTCTTGCTCCTTGATTTATCCCCTTAGTTTTCAATTTTTATTTATATATATGTGTACCTCTGACAAGCCCCTTGGTCTTATTTTTTCATTGTTCCTTCTGGGAATTGTACTCTGTTGTTTTCTAAATTTTGCCTTTACAGCTCCACTCATCTCGTGTTCTCTGCCTGTGTTTTTTTATCTCTTTGTGCCTGTCTTCTACCTTTTAAATTACGTTTTGGTAATTTCATCTATTTAGTTTACAACCCCTATTTGGTTCTTCCTCTGTTCCTCATCCCTTTGCATGGTAAATTTTATTTCTACTTTTCCGTTTCAGTTTGCCATTAGTGTTTATCGATTTTATTTCATTTTCTTCATCCCTGTCGCTTTTGACAGTTTCTTTTTACTTTTATTTTTATTTGCTGTCTTTACATTTTTCATTTTTTCCTGTTGTAATTAGTGCCTTTACTTTCTAAATTTTCCTTCTACTACTGTTTTAGGTAGTTGTGTTTTTTAAAAGTTTTCTCTATATCGCTCTAATCTCTGACCATTTCAATTTTCTACTTTTGTCTCTGTCCTTATTTTGTCATCTCTTAATTAGCTCTTGTATTTTATTTGCGTCACTGCTTTTGATTTTTTGCTATGTCTCTATTAGTTTATGGTCCCTAGTTTGAAATTTTAACATGTATTTCCCTGATCTGCCTCACTTTTAAAAGCTTCTTTATACGTCGTCTTTTTTTTCCCCACTCGATGTGTGTACGCTAATTATTTCTTCTCTTGTCTTAGCATCCTTGCTTTTTACGTTTTTCTACATCTCTGGCTTAGGTTTTTTTTCTTTTCTTTTCTTTTCTTTCCGTTTATTTCCCTCCTCCCCTCGCTTTTGAAATGTTTATTCTGTGGCTGCATTTTTCCTTCCACGTCTTTGTTTTTTGGTATTTCTCCTCTTTCGTTACTGTTGTCGCCCTTTAGATTTTCTTTCTACGTCTCCGTTTTAGTTTGATGTAACTCTGTTTATTTTTTTCATGTTTATTTCCCTACTCCCTGTAATTTAAAAAAAAATATACCTTTATCTGTCTTGCTTGCTGTCTTTATGTTTTGGCTTTAAATCATTTCTCACCGTTCCTTAGTGCCCCAACTTCTTCATTTTTCCTAATACATCTGTTTTAGGTAGCTGTTTGTAATTTTTTTTTTTTTTTTTTTAGTTTTTGTCTTATTTTCTCTAACACGCACCACTTTTCTGTGCCCACTTTTCTTCCGTCTGCTGTCTTTTAAAAGTCTATTTATTTCCTTAGCATTCTCAGTTTTTAAACTTTCTTGCTAAGTCTCTTTTAGCTTGCTGTCCCTATAATTTTAGCTTTCCTTTTATTTCCCTATTCCCCATTGCTTTTTCAGCATTCCTTCAATGTCTACTTTTATGCCCTTTGCAGTTTTTAACAGAAGAATTTCTTCTTGTTCCACAGAACCCTCACTTTGAAAATTCTGTTTCTACACTTTCTTTTTCTTTTTTTTTTTTTGTTTTTGTTCGACGGCACTGTGTTTTCATTTTTTCCTTATTTCCTCAATCTTCAATTGCCTTTGAAATGTTCTCTTTACTTCTGTCTGGTGTCGGCCTTTGTTTTGCAATCTGTATTTTTTTTTTTAATTATGTCCTGACTATCTCTAGTGCCCTTGTTGCATCTACATTTTTCTTTGTACTTTTATTCTGTTTGCTATCTTTAAAAAAAATATATATATTTCTTGTCTGTATTCATGCCTCTTATTGTAAAACTTTCTAGATCCTTGTTACAGTTTTTCATTTGTGGTTTTTAATTTTTTCTCGATTTCTCTGATACCCATCACCAAGTCTTCTGTTTTTATCCGCTTCCCTGAATCTATTTGCCTGTTTTCTCTTTTATTTATTTGGCGCCTTTCCTCAGCGCCCTTGCTTTGTTCTATCTTATACGTCCCTTTTAGCTCACTGGCGCTTCTTTTTCATTTTCCCCCACTTATTTCTATAGTCCTATTTTGTTTTAAAACATTCCGTTTCTGTCTCTCTTTTATTCCCTTTCCTCTCTTTTCTTTTAATCGTGTCTTCTCCTTTCTTACCGCCCTTGCTTTTTCATTTTTATGTCTAAGTCTGTCTTTGGTGGTTACCTTGAGCAAAAGGTGAAAGGGAGAAGATTGCGCTGTGCCTTTTGCGGTGGACACGTTGTGCTTGATTTGTGCTCAACTGAAACACTTTTAAAACTTTTAGGTTTGTGCAGACAGACAAGGGACTCGAGGAAGTCGCCAGCCTCGCGATTCGAGCAGCAGCAGCGAGCCGTACGAGTCGGTCCACGCTGCGTACGCTTCAAAGCTAGGTTCAACTAAAACACTCCAAGAAAGCAGTCCCCAGAGGGTCCTGAAGACCACCAAAGACCCGTGCAGAAGACCGTAAAGGACTTGAAGCACACGTGTAAGTAAGACGCGAGTACTACAGTTAGTTCCAGGCAAGAGAATGAATTTGTATACGCATTCTGAGAAATGTATTGCATCCAGATAGAGTTGGGCAAGATAAGGTTTGTCCGTTACGATTTGCAACACGTACGCTAGGTGGAACCTATCCCCCGTGTACCTAGCAGCGTCATGAAAGAATGCCAGCTTTTTAAAACTCCAGAATCGAATCTTGGAGAGTTTCTTTTGGCCGAGGCTACGGTATCGGGTTGCTGTCCCCCTTTAAGAATTTTTCCCTTATGGTCTTCATCCCTGCAGTCCAGCAAATATTTGTCTGATTTCAGTTCCCTCCCAGCCTTTAATTTGCTGTATTCGTTTTTAAATTCTATCTCATCTTTCATTAGTGTCCTCGCCTTAAAAATTTTCTTTCTATGTGTCTGTCTCGGTTTCATGAGACCATTTTGTCTTCTTTTTCCTTAAATGTCACTGCTTTAAAAAGCATCTGTCTACCTTCGTGCTGGTGATTGTCTTGATTTTTCCCTTCTTTAGTTATTTTTTGTCTGTCGTTAGTGTGGTGGCTTTTTGAAGTTTATTTTTACCTCTGGTTAGGTCCTTGTTGTCTGCGTTTTTAAGGGTTTTTTTTCATGATTTAGTTATTACTTTTTGCTTTTTTTGTTCATTGTTTCTTGTCTTTCCTTAGCATCCTGGCTTTTTAGAGATTCTTTTTACATCTCTGTTGTGGTCTGCTGTCTCTATTTCCCTCATGCTTCTTGTATTTTATTTCATTAATTCTTTTTTTTTTTTTTTCCCCTCTATGTCTACCTTTACATTGGTCTCTTATTTTTTTTCTGCATTTTTTTTCTTGTCTGTTTTTAGTGCCACCACTTTTACAAATATCTGCCTCTGTTTGCGTTTGAGTTCTCTGACTGTATTGTGTGTTCCTTCTTGTCTTAAACCTCGGGCTTTAAAAATTTTCTACTTTTATGTCTTTCAGCATTATTAGTTTTTAACCTTTCCCACACCCCCCCTGAGTTTTCCCTAGAGCTGTTGCTTTTTAGATTTTCCTTCTCTATCTACGTTTTAGTTTGATGTTGCTAAGTTTTTTTTTTTTTTTTCCATAAAGCCCCTTGGTCTTATTTTTTCATTGTTCCTTCTGGGAATTGTACTCTGTTGTTTTCTAAGTTTTGCCTTTACAGCTCCACTCATCTCGTGTTCTCTGCCTGTGTTTTTTATCTCTTTGTGCCTGTCTTCTACCTTTTAAATTAAGTTTCGGTGATTTAATCTATTTAGTTTACTACACCTATTTGGTTCTTCCTCTGTTCCTCATCCCTTTGCATGGTTAATTTTCTTTCTACTTTTTTTGTTTCAGTTTACCATTATTTTTTGTTGTTTTTTTTCATTTTCTTTATCCCTGTAGCTTGTGATATTTTATTTTTATTTTATTTTTTGTCTTTAAATTTTTTTTTTTTTTTTGTTATAAGTGCATTTATTTTATAAATTTTCCTTCTACTATTGTTTTAGGTAGGTGTGTTTTTTCAAATTTTTCTATTTATTGGTGTTATGTTTTACTGTTTAAATTTTCTATTTTTATGTCTTTTCTGTATTTTGTTGTCCCTTAATTAGAAATTATGTTGTGTTTGCGTCTCTACATTTCAAATTTTTTATATGCTTATGTTAGTTTATCGTTTTTAGTTTGAAATTTTAACATGTCTTTCCGTGATCTGCCTCACTTTAAAAGGTGTATTCATTCATCATCTTTTTTCCCCGTCCTGATGTGTTTATGCTAATTATTTCTTGTTTTTTATTAGCATCCTTGCTTTTTACATTTTTGTACACACCTGGTTAAGTTTGGGGTCAGGTTTTTTTTTTTTTCCCTTTTATTTCTGTGTTCTTGTCGCTTTTGCAATGTTTATTCTGTGGCTGTATTTTTCCTTCCACGCCTTTTTTTTTTTTTTTTTTTTTTGGTATGTCTAGTGTTTTGTTAATGTTGTTCCCCATTAGATTTTTTTTTGTCTTCGTTTTATTTTGATGTAAATATTTTTTTTATTATTCTCCGTAGTGCCTGTAATTTAAAAAACTTTGTATATTTATATTGCTTGCTGTCTTTATTTATTGGTTTTTAAATTTTTTGTCACGTTTCCTTAGCGTCTGAATTCTTCATTTTTTTTTAATACATCTGTTTTAGGTAGCTGTCTGCCTTTTTTTTTTTTTTTTTTTTTTTTTTTACTTTTTGTCTTATTTTCTCTAACACTCACCACTTTTTCGTACCTACTTTTCTTTTGTGTGCTGTCTTTTAAAAACTATTTATTTCCTTAGCATTCTTGATTTTGATAGTTTCTTCCTAATTCTTTTTTTGCCGTGCTGTACCTATTTTTTTAGATTTCCTTTTATCAGCTATTCCCCGTTCCTTTTTCAGCATTTCAGTGGCTAATTTTATGCTCTTTGCAGTTTTAAAATAATAATTTCTTGTTGTTCTACAGAATCCTGACTTTCAAAATTCTCTTTCTCCTTTTTTTATTTTTGTTGGTTGACATTGAGTGTTTTATTTCTTTTTTTTTTTGTCATTTCTTTAATCTTCAATTGATGTTGATATGTTGTCTTTACTTCTATCTGGTTTATGTCTTTATTTTGCTATCTTTATTTTTTTTTTAATTACATTCCAACAATGTCTAGTGTCCTTGATTTTTAAATTTTGTACGTCTCTTAGGTGGACTCTGTTATTTGGGAATTTTTCACCCAATTTCATTATTTCTATTTTATTTTGATATTGCTACTTGTTATTTTTTTCATTATTTCTGTAATCTTACTGTATTCTAACATATTATGATTTTTAATCTCCTTGCTGTATTTATTTTTGAAGCATTTCTTGTATTTATTGGAGCATTTGCTTTTCACATTTTTTTTTGCATTTCTGGTTTAGGTTTTCATCAGGTTTTTTTTTTATGCTTGTTTCTATAAATCATTTTGCTTTTTGAATGTTCTGCATTTATCTTGTTTGCTGTCTTTATGTTGTTGCTTTTTTGCCAATGTTTTTTGCCTTTCATTTGCAACCTTGCTTTTTCAAGTATCTCTACATGACTGAGTTTGTCATCTTTACGGTTTAATTTTTCTATTTATTTACTTGAATGATCTTGCTTTTTCCTTGCTTATTCTATGTGTACTCTACTTTTATTAAAAAAAACCAAAACAGTATAGTGTTTATCCAGTGCTGTGATTTTTGTAGTTTTTGTTCTATCTTGGTTTTAGTGTGCTGTTCCTATTTTTTGGGGTTTTTTTTGTCTATTTTGGGAATGCCCTGTGCTTTTTTCAGGTTTTTTTATGTTTATTGCATTGGTTAGTTTTCATTATTTATCAACCTTCCTTAGTGTTGCTGCTTTTTAATTTTTTTTCTACATCTACATTTTAGTTTGCCCTCAATGTTTTTTAATTTTTTGTTATTTCCCCCATCTCTGTTGCTTTAAAAAGTTTGTCTAGTTTTATTGTTTTTTTTTGTATTCATTTTGCAGTATCTATTTTTATACCTTGAATTTTGTTAGCCTCCTCGCTTTTTAGATTTTATTTGTACATGTGTTTAGCTCCCTGTGTTGATTTCAAATTTTTTTTCATTTATTTCCATTATCTCAGTTGTTTATGTTTTCTACCTTTATCCCATTTCCCGTTTTTAAATTGCTCTTTCATATTTTACTTAGTCTCAGTGTTTCCTTAGAGGTATTGATTTTTCCATTTATTGTTACATTTATTTTGGTTAGCTGTCCCTATCTTTCATTTTTTCCCTTATTTCTTTGTTACCACATGTTTTTTAAATACTCTTTCTATGCATACTTTATTTCTGTTCCCTGTTTTTACACAATTATTTCTAATCCTTTGGTGCTGCCGTTAGCTTGTAAATTTTTTTGCACAGATGTGTTTTGGTTTGCCATTTTTGTCTTTTTAAAATTTTTTCTTTATGTCGTTATTCATTTGTGTAGGTTTGGGTTGGGGGATTGTATTTTCTGGCTAGACGGGGTCAGCTGTTCCAGGTATATCCGTCTCAGTTTCCTGCACCCGCACATTAGCGGACCCTGGAAGACAAGATAGTGGTCTTGGTCTGTATCAGAACAAGTAACAACATCAGTGTGTTTGTCAATATTGTTCTGATAGGAAATTAAAAAAAACACATTAGGTATTGAGAGGAAATGTAAGTCCATCTTAGATGAAACTAGAACAATCTCTCTAAACTCCGTAGGTTTTCGTATTTTCTGTCTCATTTTAATCAGCTTAATATTTATTGTAGTGTTTTTCTGGTTTGTGCTATACACCACTTATTTGTGATTTTTTTACCCCGTTGTTCATGTTTTAACACATTGTTTTTACATTTCGATTTTTTTTCTATTTTCCTAATCTTTTCTTTGTAAGATCCACTGCCTTTGTTTACTTTTATAGCAGTCACTGGTTTTTTTTTTTAACCAAATCGTTTCTTAATTTTCTTTAGTCACGGTGATTTTTGGAATTTTTTCTATGTATAGAAAGTGTTAAGATAGTGGGCTTGGTTTGTATCCGAAGAAGTAATAATATCAGTGTGTTTGTCAATATTGTTCTGTTGTTGTTAGGTGTCCTTTTTTTTTTTTTTGTGCCTTTATTTTTTTTATTCCTCT
This sequence comes from Chlamydotis macqueenii, assembly GCF_036417535.1. NCBI lineage: Eukaryota > Metazoa > Chordata > Aves > Otidiformes > Otididae > Chlamydotis > Chlamydotis macqueenii. Next base: position 714,481 of record NW_028239093.1, on the reverse strand, counting down.
TGATTTTAAATTGTTTTTTTTTGTATGTTTAATCTTATTTCAGTCCTCGTTGTGTTTTTTATTACCTGTTTGTCACCAAGTCGGTTTTCAAATTTTCTTCTTGTTATGTGTAATTTTCTCTAGGTAACTGTTCCTATCGTTCCATTTTTGTCTGTCTGTGTGTTGTAGTTCAGCCCCGATCGGACCAGACTACGCAGTCTCTCTCTCACTCCCCCCACCTTCTGAGAGAACAGGGAGAGAAAATATAAGGAAAAACGGCTCGAGGTTTGAGATAAGGACAGGGAGAAATCCTTAAAGTTACCGTCACGGGCAAAACAGACTCGACTTGGGGAAAACTATTCATTTATTACTACAAACAGCAGGATAATGAGACAGGGAACAAGATAACCTCCCTCCACCCCTCCCTCTTCCCAAGCTTAACATTATCTCTACTACCTTCCCCCCCCGAGCGGCACAGGGGGGAAGAGGGAATGGGGGTTGCAGTCAGTTCATCATATGTTGTTTTACGCCGCTGCTTCATGGTCGGGGGAAGAACTCCTCACATTCCTCCCCTGCTCCATTGTGGGGTCCCTCCCACGGGCCACAGTCCTTTGTGGAACTGCTCCGGCGTGGGTCATCTCTTCCACGGGTGCAGTCTCTCCAGAACAGCTGTCCCAGCGGGCCCTCCACGGGCCACAGCTGCCTTCAGGCATCCACCTCCCCCGGTATGGGGTCCTTCACGGGCTCCAAGTGGATCTCTGCTCCTCCGTGGACCTCCATGGGCTGCAGGGGGACAACCTGCTCCACCATGGTCGTCACCACAGGCTGCAGGGGAATCTTGGCCAGGAGCCGCATTACTCCTCCCCCTCCTTCTGAACTGACCTTGGCGTCTGCAGCCGTTCCTCACAACAGGCTGGTAGATGTCTCTCAGGATCCTTTTTACATCTCATTCACTTCTCATCTCCTCTCCACTTCTTGCAGCTGGGCTGGACCGAGTTGGGCCCAATCGGCTGCCTGGCGAGAGGCCAGAGGGTGAGGCCTGCAAGGCCCATGAGGCCTGCGCCTCCCCCTCTGCGCCTCTGCCCCCGCTCAGCTTCTTCACATCTTCTCTCCTCTCTCTTTTTTTCTGTTTTCCCCTTCTTAAATACGTTATCGCAGAGGCGTTATCACGAGACATTCTGCTACCAATCGGCTCGGCCTTGGCCAGCAGCAGGTCCGCCCTAGGCCCGGCCGAGTCCACTGAACAAAGGGGAGTGACTTCTAGCAGTTTCCTACAGAAGCTACCACCTTAGGCCCCCCCTTACTAACAAAACCACGACACTGTGTTTTTTTTTTTATTTTCAAACTTCTTACCATTGGTGTTTGTTTATTTCATTTTCTATGTCAACTTTCAAATTTTTTTTATGTTTACTGTGTGCTGTCACTCTAAAAATTTTTGTTTTACGTCTACTTTTATCAGGATGTCTCTCTCTGGTTTTTCATGTTCTGCCGTATGTCTTGTATGCTGTCACCTTGTAAATTTACCTTTCTCCTCTTTATTTTTATTTGATTTTTCATATTTACTTTTTAATGTTGTAGTTTGTCCTGTACCCAGTCGCTTTTTACATTTTCTTTCTGTGTCTTTCTCTGTTTAATTTTTTTGGCTGTTTTTAATTTTTTTCTTTATCTTTATGCCCTTGCTATTAATTTTTTGTTCATACATTCCCTTTTATGGATTTTTTGGTCTTTATTTTTGTTTTTTTTTTTTCTATGAGTCCTGTACACTGTCACCTTTAACATTTTCTTTCTGTCTACTTTTATTCAGGTTCATGATTTTTTATTGGTTCCTTATTTTTTCATGTCTTTGTGGGTCCTTGTGTCGTTTTTTTTTTTTCTGTGTCTTTTTATCTGGGTCATTGTAATTTTTTTTTTCCATTCTAGTCTGTAGTGTACCTTGTTGTTTTGTTTATTTTTTTATCTATGTGTTTGTTTACTTTGATATGTCTGTTATCCTTTTTCCTATTTTAATTTCTTTTTTTCTTGCAGTTTAAAAAATTTTTTTTTTATGTTTGCTTTTATTCAGGTCCCATGTCTATTTAATTTTTTCTCATGTCCCACCTACTCTCTCAATTTTTCAATTGTATTTCCGCTTCCCTGTTTACTTTGCATCTTGTGCTTGTCTATTCATTTTTTGATCTTCTTATGGTGCTGTTTTCTATTTGTTTTGTTCTATGCCCAGTTTTATCTAGCATTCTGTCCCTACTTGCATTCTTTTTTCCTTTTTGCCTTATACCACGTTGACTTTAGGATTTTATTTCTACGTCTACTGTTACTGAGCTGCATATTTTTATTTTTTTATGTCTGTCACTCACGTTGAGCTTTTAAAAATTTTATTTTTGTCTCAGACGGTTTTTCTCTTGTCTCCATTTCTTTGTGAGGCTTCAGAGGGTCTCCTCGGCTGGCTTTTACCTCTGGAACGTAATTTGTATATTTGTTTGTCAGAACATCTCATCGGGTCATTCCTTATGCTCAGAGATGTAATTTAGTCCCACCTTCCATTTTGTTAATCTTCCTCACGCATCCTGTGCCGTCTGTTCCAATTTCTTCCCAATACCTTTGCGCCTTCAAGCCGCTTTCTATTTCTCTGCGTATTTCGGCTCCCCTCTGTTTCTTGCACGTCGCTTCCTGTAAGCGTCCTTGTGTTCTCTGGCCATCCTTCAGGTATGTGGCAAGTTTTTTGTCTTTGTTAATTGAGGAGACAAGTCTTCCTCGGGCTTTCAATTTGTGTCAGAGCGTTCATACTGTTCTTCTGCCCCATCCAGTGTCTGTGTTTCATCATCAGTTCCCCAAGGATATCTGTACTCTGTTTGGATCTCATCCCTAGTACCTCGTTGTGTCAGCGGTCCTTCATTTGCCTCTAATTCCACGCTCCTCTCGCCCCCACCAGAGCTCTCTGTCATTTCCTCAGCAGAGTTGTGGAGTCTGCATCTCTGATGCAGGCTAGCAGTTTGGTTCTGTCTTCCCTCTAGCCATGTCTGTATTTGTTTCCTGGCCCTAAGATGCAATGTTTGTTCTGTTTTGATTTCGTCTGCAGTTGCTGCTTTCATGAGCCGAATGCAGGTTTCACAGTAAGCCTCGGTTGCTATTCCCACGGGTGGAGTGCAGTTTCTGTGGAAGCCAGAGGCGTAACGGTCCTGCAGCGGGGACAGCAGACTGTCCGTTCTCCATTACCAGGGAAGGAGCTGGCCTGCTAAGATAACCGCATAGATGCTATCCAGGAAGTAGGGACTTGTGCTTCACCCCCCGGCCTAGCCAGTCAGTCAATCCAGTCCTTGTTTGAAAACCGCAGAAGGAGGACTGCGAGGCACCTGTCAGCAATGCTGTCTTTACAGTTTATCCCTCGAGGAGCTGAGCAAGGTGGTATCAACGTGGTCTAACCGGAAATGATATTCACTTGAAGGAAAAGAAATGTCACGCATCTGCTGACAGCCCCACCTTTGTGGGAGATGGGCAACACAAACAGTGGGCTTTTTTTCATGGAAGCAGGAAAAATACACCCCATCAGTACCCAGTGGATAATACCCTCCTTTTAACTGCTTGTTGCATCCTCAACCGAGCATATTTTTTTTTTCTTTTGTCTTTCACAGGAATTCTGAGTGAGCTGCACAGGCCTGATAATTAATTTGGAAGCCTAAATTTTAAAAGTGATCAATCGTTTAACTGGATTTATGATCGGCCTTGTAATATTTTTCTGCATCTTAGCAGTAATGTGTAACTGAAAGAATACATAACGGCAAGGTCTTGTTTGATGCGACAGCATTATAGGACATTCTTCCAGAGACGGTCACCCAAATTTAGCTACCTTAGTAACATGTGACGAACAAATTGGCTACCACAACTACCGGGGTGACTAAACTACAACATCCTTTATAATCTTCCCTGTTGGATTTGGGAAGTAACCAAAAGATGTTTACCAAAATGGGAGTAGGTGGATGAAGAGAGCGCGCGGGAGCGTGTGAGAGAGAGCGCGCGGGAGCGTGTGAGAGAGAGCGCGCGGGCAAGAGAGAGAGAAAGAGAGTGTGTGTTCGTTAGGGAAAGACCGGAGCCCCGATGTCTGTGGTGCTGTAGATGCGCTGCCAATGGCCGGGGAGGAGCAGCAAGAGCTTGACAGGCTGGCATTTATGGTGTGGGAGCAATTGTCCGACGTTTGTGATTTTTGGGGATTTTTTTTCAGTCGGCACCCAGGTGCAAATGGTGGTAAACGTCGAAGCCCTGTTGGTCAGGGAAAGCCCGGGGCCCCGATGTCTGTGGTGCTGTAGATGCGCTGCCAATGGCTGGGGAGGAGCAGGAAGAGCTTGTGTTGCTGGCACTTTCGGTGTGGGAGCAATCGTCGGATGAGCGTGATTTTTCGGGGGTTTTTTTCAGTGGGCGCCCAGGTGCAGCTGGTGGTAAATGTCGAAGCCCTGTTCGTCAGGGAAAGCCCGGAGCCCCGATGTCTGTGGTGCTGTAGATGGGCTGCCAATGGCCGGTGAGGAGCAGCAAGAGCTTGACAGGCTGGCAATTTCGGTGTGGGAGCAATCGTCCAACGTTCGTGATTTTTCGGGGATTTTTTTCAGTGGGAGCCCAGGTGCAGCTGGTGGCAAACGTTGAAGCCCTGTTGGTCAGGGAAAGCCCGGAGCCCCGATGTCTGTGGTGCTGTAGATGTGTTGGGAACGGCTGGGCAGGAGCAGCAAGATCTTGACTGGCTGGCACTTTCGGTGTGGGATCAATCGTCCGACGTTTGTGATTTTCGGGGTTTTAATTTCAGTGGGCGCCCAGGTGCAGCTGGTGGCAAACGTCGAAGCCCCGTTGGTCAGGGAACGCCCGGAGTCCCGATGTCTGTGGTGCTGTAGATGCGCTGCCAATGGCCTATGAGGAGTAGGAAGAGCTTGACTGGCTGGCACTTAAGGTGTGGGAGCAATCGTCCGACGTTTGTGATTTTTCGGGGTTTTTTTTCACTGGGAGACCAGGTGCAGCTGGTGGTAAACGTTGAAGCCCTGTTCCTCAGGGAAAGCCCGGAGCCCTGATGTCTTGGTGCTGTAGATGCGCTGCCAGTGGCCGGTGAGGAGCAGCAAGAGCTTGTGTTGCTGGCACTTTCGGTGTGGGAGCAATCGTCCGATGGGCGTGATTTTTCAGGGGTTTTTTATCAGTGGGCGCCGAGGTGCAGCTGGTGGTAAATGTCGAAGCCCTGTTCGTCAGGGAAAGCCCAGAGCCCCGATGTCTGTGGTGCTGTAGATGCGCTGCCAATGGCCCATGAGGAGCAGCAAGATCTTGTGTTGCTGGCAATTTCGGTGTGGGAGCAATCGTCTGACGTTCGTGATTTTTAATAGTTTTTTTTTCAGTGGGCGCCCAGGTGCAGCTGGTGGTAAATGTCGAAGCCCTGTTGGTCAGGGAAAGCACAGAGCCCCGATGTCTGTGGTGCTGTAGATGCGCTGGGAATGGGTGGTGAGGAGCAGCAAGAGCTTGTGTTGCTGGCTCTTTCGGTGTGTGAGTAATCGTCCGATGTTCGTGATTTTTCGGGCGTTTTTTTCAGTGGGCCCCCAGGTGCAGCTGGTGGTATACGTCGAGCCCTGTTCGTCAGGGAAAGCCCATGGCCCCGATGTTTGTAATGCTGTAGATGCGCTGGGAATGGGTGGTGAGGAGCAGCAAGAGCTTGTGTTGCTGGCACTTTCGGTGTCGGAGCAATCATCCGACGTTCGTGATTTTTCGGGGGTTTTTTTTCAGTGGGCGCCCAGGTGCAGCTGGTGGTAAATGTCGAAGCCCTGTCGGTCAGGGAAAGCGCGGAGCCCTGATGTCTGTGGTGCTGTAGATGCGCTGCCAATGGCCGGGGACGAGCAGCAAGAGCTTGAGAGGTTGCCATTTAAGCTGTGGGAGCAATCGTCCGACGTTTGTGATTTTTGGGGATTATTTTAATTGGGAGCCAGGTGCAGCTGGTGGTAAACGTCTAAGCCGTGTTGTTCAGTGAAAGCCCGGAGCCCCGATGTCTGTGGTGCTGTAGATGCGCTGGGAATGGGCGGTGAGGAGCAGCAAGAGCATGTGTTGCTGGCACTTTCAGTGTGGGAACAATCGTCCGATGTTTGTGGTTTTTGGGGACTTTTTTCAGTGGGCGCCCAGGTGCAGCTGGTGGTAAACGTCGAAGCCCTGTTTGTCAGGGAAAGCCCGGAGCCCCGATGTCTGTGGCGCTGTAGATGCGCTGCCAGTGGCCGGTGAGGAGAAGCAATAGCTTGACTGGCTGGCACTTTCGGTGTGGGAGCAATCGTCCGATGTTCGTGATTTTTCGGGGATTTTTTTCAGTGGGCGCCCAGGTGCAGCGGGTGGTCAACTTCGAAGCCTTGTTCGTCAGGGAAAGCCCGGAGCCCCGATGTCTGTGGTGTTGTAGGTGCGCTGCCAATGGCCGGTGAGGAGCAGCAAGAGCTTGACTGGCTGGCACTTCAGTTGTGGGAGCAATCGTCCGACGTTTGTGATTTTTAGGGATTTTTTTTTAACTGGGCGCCCATGTTCAGCTGGTGGTAATCTTTGAAGCCTTGTTGGTCAGGGAAAGCCCAGAGCCCCGATGTCTGTGGTGCTGTAGATGCGCCTCCAATGGCCGGTGAGGAGCAGGAAGAGCTTGACTGGCTGGCACTTTTGGTGTGGGAGCAATCGTCCGATGTTCGTGATTTTTCGGGGTTTTTTTTCAGTGGGCGCACAGGTTCAACAGGTGGTAAATGTAGAAGCCGTGTTGGTCAGGGAAAGCCCAGAGCCCCGATGTCTGTGGTGCTGTAGATGCGCTGCCAATGGCTGGTGAGGAGCGTCAAGAGCTTGACAGGCTGGAACTTAATTTGTGGGAGGAATCGTCCGACGTTTTTGATTTCTGGGGATTTTTTTTCAGTGGGCGCCCAGGTGCAGCTGGTGTTAAACGTCGAAGCCCTATACGTCAGGGAATGCCCAGAGCCCCGATGTCTGTGGTGCTGTAGATGCGCTGCCAATGGCCGGTGAGGAGCATCAAGAGCTTGACAGGCTGGAACTTAATTTGTGGGAGGAATCGTCCGACGTTTTTGATTTCTGGGGATTTTTTTTCAGTGGGCGCCCAGGTGCAGCTGGTGTTAAACGTCGAAGCCCTATACGTCAGGGAAAGCCCAGAGCCCCGATGTCTGTGGTGCTGTAGATGCGCTGGGAATGGCTGGTGAGGAGCAGCAAGAGCTTGCGTTGCTGGCACTTTCGGTGTGGGAGCAATCGTCCGACGTTTGTGATTTCTTGGGATTTTTTTTCATTGGGCGCCAAGGTGCAGCACATGGTAAATGTCGAAGCCCTGTTGGTCAGGGAAAGCCCGGAGCCCCGATGTCTGTGGTGCTGTAGATGCGCCGCCAATGGCCGGGGATGAGCAGGAAGAGCTTGACAGGCTGGCACTTTCGGTGTGGGAGCAATTGTCCGATGTTAGTGAATTTTCGGTGTTTTTTTCCAGTGGGCGCCCAGGTGCAGCTGGTGGTAAACGTCGAAGCCCTGTTGGTTAGGGAAAGCCCAGAGCCCCGATGTCTGTGGTGGTGTAGATGGGTTGGGAACGGCTGGGTAGGACCAGCAAGATCTTGACTGGCTGGCACTTTCGGTGTGGGAGCAATCGTCCGATGTTTGTTGTTTTCGGGGTTTTACTTTCAGTGGGCGCCCAGGTGCAGCTGGTGGTAAACATCGAAGCCCTGTTGGTCAGGGAAAGCCCGGAGCCCCGATGTCTGTGGTACTGTAGATGCGCTGCCAATGGCCGGTGAGGAGCAGCAAGAGCTTGACAGGCTCGCACTTTCGGTGTGGGAGCAATCGTCCGACGTTCGTCATTTTTCAGGGGTTTTATTTCAGTGGGAGCCCAGGTGCAGCTGGTGCTAAACGTCTAAGCCCTGTTGGTCAGGGAAAGCCCAGAGCCCCGATGTCTGTGGTGCTGTAGATGCGCTGCCAATGGCCTATGAGAAGTAGCAAGAGGTTGACTGGCTGGCTCTTTTGGTGTGGGAGCAATTGTCTGACGTCTGTGATTTCTGGGGATTTTTTTTCAATGGGCGCCCACCTGCAGCTGGTGGTAAACGTCGAAGCCCTGTTGGTCAGGCAAAGCCCGGAGCCCCGATGTCTGTGGTGCTGTAGATGCGCTGCCAATGGCCGGTCAGTAGCAGCAAGAGCTTGACAGGCTGACACTTAAGGTGTGGGAGCAGTTGTCCAACGTTCTTTATTTTTCGGGGTTTTTTCAGTGGGTGCCTAGGTGCAGCTGGTGGTGGTCGTTGAAGCCCTGTTCGTCAGGGAAAGCCCGGAGACGCGATGACTGTGGTGCTGTAGATGCGCTGCCAATGGCCGGTGAGGAGCAGCAAGAGCTTGACTGGCTGGCACTTTCGGTGTGGGAGTGTCCTGGTTCTGGCCAGGATAGGGTTAATATTTACCTGAGCTGGGTGGAGGACTGAAGCTGGTAGCCCCTATGGCTGGGATAGTTAACTTATTAGCTAACAGCTGGGGTTAATTTACCCAAATTAGCCAAAGGGCTATTCCATCCCATCTGACATGGTGCTCAGTATATAAGTGAGGAGGGTGCTGAAGGGAGGCCCCCTGCTACTTGGAAGAAACTGGATGTGGAGATCTGTTGTGAGCTATTGTACTGTATTTGTGTTCCATCACTGTCTTGTTTCCTTCTGTCATTACTGTTAAATTTATTTTTGTTCAATCTTAACCCGCGTGTTTGATTTTTTTTTGGTTTTCTTTTCTTTGTCAAATCTCCTCCTATTCTCTCGGAGAGAGGGGGGAGTGGAAGAGAGACTGTGTAGTCTGGTCCCCGTGGGGGCTGAACTAGGACAGGAAGCAATCGTCCGACGATCGTTATTTTGCGTGGATTTATTTTCAGAGGGCACCCAGGTGCAGCTGGTGGTAAATGTCGAAGCCCTGTTGGTCAGGGAAAGCCCGGAGCCCCGATGTCTCTGGTGCTGTAGATGCGCTGGGAATGGGCGGTGGGGAGCAGCAAGAGCTTAACTGGCTGGCACTTTCGGTGTGGGAGCAATAGTTTGATGTTCTTGATTTTTCGGGGATTTTTTTCAGTGGGCGCCCAGGTGCAGCTGGTGGTAAACGTCGAAGCCCTGTTGTTCAGGGAAAGCGCGGAGCGCCGATGTCTGTGGTGCTGTAGATGCGCTGCCAATGGCCGGTGAGGAGCAGCAAGAGCTTGACTGGCTGGCACTTTCAATGTGAGAGCAATCGCGCGATGTCCGTGATTTTTCGGGTTTTTTTTTTCAGTGGGCGTCCAGGTTCAGCCGTTGGTAAATGTCGAAGCCCTGTTGGTCAGGGAAGGCCCGGAGTCCCGATGTCTGTGGTGCTGTAGATGTGCTGGGAATTGGCGGTGAGGAGCAGCAAGGGCTTGACTGGCTGGCACTTTCGGTGTTGGAGCAATCGTCCGACATTTGTGATTTTTCGGGGTTTTTTTCAGTGGGCGCCCAGGTGCAGCGGGTGGTAATCGTCGAAGCCCTGTTTGTCAGGGAAAGCCCGGAGCCCCGATGTCTGTGGTGCTGTAGATGCGCTACCAATGGCCCATGAGGAGCAGCAAGAGGTTGACTGGCTGGCACCTTAGGTGTGGGAGCAATCGTCCGATGTTCGTGATTTCTGGGGATTTTCTTTAGTGGGTGCCCAGGTTAAGCGGGTGGTAAATGTCGAAGCCCTGTTCGTCAGGGAAAGCCTGGAGCCCCGATGCCTGTGGTGCTGTAGATGCGCAGCCAATGGCCGGTGAGGAGCAGCAAGAGGTTGACTGGCTGGCACCTTAGGTGTGGGAGCAATCGTCCGATCTTGGTGATTTTTCGGTGTTTTTTTTCAGTGGGCGCCCAGATGCAACTGGTGGTATATGTCAAGCCCTGTTGGTCAGGAAAAGCCCATAGGCCCGACGTCTGTGGTGCTGTAGATGCGCTGCCAATGGCCGGTGAGGAGCAGCAAGAGCTTGACTGGCTGGCACTTTCGGTGTGGAGCAATTGTCCGACGTTTGTGATTTTTGGGGATTATTTTTCAGTGGGCACCCAGGTGCAACTGGTGGTAAATGTCAAAGCCCTGTTCGTAAGGGAAAGCCCGGAGCCCTGATGTCTGTGGTGCTGTAGATGCGCTGGCAATGGCCCATGAGTATCAGCAACAGCTTGTATTGCTGGCACTTTCGGTGTGGGAGCATTCGTCCGACGTTCGTGATTTTTCGGTTTTTTTTTATCAGGGGGTAGCCAGGTGCAGCTGGTGGTATATGTTGAAGTCCTGTTGGTCAGGGAAAGCCCGGAGCCCCGATGTCTGTGGTGCTGTAGATGCGCTGCCAATGGCTGGGGAGGAGCAGGAAGAGCTTGTGTTGCTGGCACTTACGGTGTGGGAGCAATCGTTGGATGAGTGTGATTTTTCGGGGGTTTTTTTCAGTGGGCGCCCAGGTGCAGCTGGTGGTAAATGTCGAAGCCCTGTTGGTCAGGGAAAGCCCAGAGCCCCGATGTCTGTGGTGCTGTAGATGCGCTGCCAATGGCCGGGGAGGAGCAGCAAGAGCTTGACAGGCTGGCACTTAAGGTGTGGGAGCAATCGTCCGACGTTTGTGGTTCCTGGGGATTTTTTATCAATGGGCGCCCAGGTGCAGCTGGTGGTCAACGTCGAAGCCCTGTTGGTCAGGGAAAGCCCGGAGCCCCGCTGTCTGTGGTGCTGTAGATGCGCTGGGAATGGCTGGTGTGGAGTAGGAAGAGCTTGACAGGCTGGCACTTTCGGTGTGGGAGCAATAGTCAGATGTTTGTGATTTTTCGGGGGTTTTTTTCAGTGGGTGCCCAGGTGCAGCTGGTGGTATATGTCGAAGTCCTGTTGGTCAGCGAAAGCCCGGAGCCCCGATGTCTGTGGTGCTGTAGATGCGCTGGGAATGAGCGGTGAGGAGCAGCATGAGCTTGTGTTGCTGGCACTTTCTGTGTGGGAGCAATCGTCCGATGTTCGTGATTTTTGAGGATTTTTTTCAGTGGGTGCCCAGGTGCAGCGGGTGGTAAACGTCGAAGCCCTGTTGGTCAGGGAAAGCCCGGAGCCCCGATATCTGTGGTGCTGTAGATGCGCTGCCAATGGCTGGGGAGGAGCAGCAAGAGCTTGTGTTGCTGGCACTTTTGGTGTGGGAGGAATCGTCCGATATTCGTGACTTTTAGGGGTTTTTTTTCAGTGGGCGCCCAGGTGCAACTGGTGGTATATGTCGAAGCCCTGTTGGTCAGGGTAAGCCCGCAGCCCTGATGTCTGTGGTGCTGTAGATGCGCTGGGAATGGGCGGTGAGTAGCAGCAAGAGCTTGAGTTTCTGGCACTTTCAGTGTGGGAGCAATCGTCCGATGTTCGTGATTTTTCGGGGTTTTTTTCCAGTGGGCGCCCAGGTGCAGCTGGTGGTAAATGTCGAAGCCCAGTTCCTAAGGGAAAGCCCAGAGCCCCGATGTCTGTGGTGCTGTAGATGCACTGGGAATGGGTGGTGAGGAGCAGCAAGAGGTTGTGTTGGTGGCACTTTCGGTGTGGGAGCAATCGTCCGATGTTCGTGATTTTTTGCCATTTTTTTTCAGTGGGCGCCCAGGTGCAGCGGGTGGTAAACGTCGAAGCCCTGTTTGTCAGGGAAAGCCCGGAGCCCCGATATCTGTGGTGCTGTAGATGCGCAGGTAATGGGCGGTGAGGAGCAGCAAGAGCTTGTGTTACTGGCACTTAAGGTGTGGGAGCAATCGTCCGACGTTTGTGATTTCTTGGGATTTTTTTTCACTGGGCACCCAGGTTCAGCTGGTGGTAAATTTCGAAGCCCTGTTTGTCAGGGAAAGCCTGGAGCCCCGATGTCTGTGGTGCTGTAGATGCGCAGCTAATGGCCGGTGAGGAGCAGCAAGAGCTTGACTGGCTGGCACTTTCGGTGTGGAAGCAATCGTCCGACGTTCTTGATTTTTCGGGGTTTTTTCCAGTGGGGGCCCAGGTGCAGCTGGTGGTAAATGTCGAAGCCCTGTTGGTCAGGGAAAGCGCGGAGCCCCGATGTCTGTGGTGCTGCAGATGCGCTGGTAATGGGCGGTGAGGATCAGCAAGATCTTGACTGGCTTGTACTTAAGCTGTGGGAGCAATCGTCCGAGGTTCGTCATTTTTCGGGGTTTTTTTTATCAGTGGGCGCCCAGGTGCCGCTGGTGGTAAACGTCGAAGTCCTGTTCGTCAGGGAAAGCTAGCAGCCCCGATGTCTGTGGTGCTGTAGATGCGCTGCCAATGGCCCGTGAGGATCAGCAAGAGCTTGACTGGCTGGTACTTAAGCTGTCGGATCAATCGTCCGAGGTTCGGGATTTTTCGGGGTTTTTTTCAGTGTGCGCCCAGGTGGACCTGGTGGTAATTGTATAAGCCCTGTTGGTAAGGGAAAGCCTGGAGCCCCGATGTCTGTGGTGCTGTAGATGCGCTGGGAATGGGCGGTGAGGAGCAGCATGAGCTTGTGTTGCTGGCACTTTCGGTGTGGGAGCAATCGTCCGATGTTCGTGATTTTTCAGGGTTTTTTTTCAGTGGGCGCCCAGGTGGAGCTGGTGGTAAATGTCTAAGCCCTGTTGGTCAGGGAAAGCCCAGAGCCCCGATGTCTGTGGTGCTGTAGATGCGCTGCCAATGGCCCGTGAGGAGCAGCAAGAGCTTAAGTTGCTGGCACTTTCGGTGTGGGAGCAATCGTCCGATGTTCGTGATTTTTCGGGGTTTTTTTCAGTGGGTGCCCAGGTGCAGCAGGTGGTAAACATCGAAGCCCTGTTCCTAAGGGAAAGCCCGGAGCCCCGATATCTGTGGTGCTGTAGATGCGCAGGGAATGGGCGGTGAGGAGCAGTAAGAGCTTGTGTTACTGGCACTTAAGGTGTGGGAGCAATCGTCCGACGTTTGTGATTTCTTGGGATTTTTTTTCACTGGGCACCCAGGTTCAGCTGGTGGTAAATTTCGAAGCCCTGTTTGTCAGGGAAAGCCTGGAGCCCCGATGTCTGTGGTGCTGTAGATGCGCTGGGAATGGCTGGTTAGGAGCAGTAAGACCTTGACTGGCTGGCACTTTCGGTGTGGGAGCAATCGTCCGATGTTCGTCATTTTTCGGGGTTTTTTTTCAGTGGGCGCCCAGGTGCAGCTGGTGGTAAAGCTCGAAGCCCTGTTCGTCAGGGAAAGCCCGGAGCCCCGATGTCTGTGGTGCTGTAGATGCGCTGGGAATGGGCAGTGAGGAGCAGCAAGAGCTTGACAGGCTGGCACTTAAGGTGTGGGAGCAATCGTCCGACGTTCTTGAATTTTTGGGGTTTTACTTTGAGTGGGCGCCCAGGTGCAGCTGGTGGTAAATGTTGAAGCCCTGTTGGTCAGGGAAAGCCCGGAGCCCCGATGTCTGTGGTGCTGTAGATGCGCTGGGAATGGCTGGTTAGGAGCAGTAAGACCTTGACTGGCTGGCACTTTCGGTGTGGGAGCAATCGTCCGATGTTCGTCATTTTTCGGGGTTTTTTTTCAGTGGGCGCCAAGGTGCAGCTGGTGGTAAACGTCGAAGTCCTGTTCGTCAGGGAAAGCCCGGAGCCCCGATGTCTGTGGTGCTGTAGATGCGCTGCCAATGGCCGGTGAGGATCAGCAAGAGCTTTTCTGGCTGGTACTTAAGCTGTGGGAGCAATCGTCCGAGGTTCGTGATTTTTCGGGGTTTTTTTCAGTGTGCGCCCAGGTGCAGCTGGTGGTAAATGTCGAAGCCCTGTTTGTCAGGGAAAGCCCGGAGCCCAGATGTCTGTGGTGCTGTAGATGCGCTGCCAATGGCCCGTGAGGAGCAGCAAGAGATTGTGTTGCTGGCACTTTCGGTGTGGGAGCAATCGTCCGATGTTCGTGATTTTTCGGGGTTTTTTTCAGTGGGCGCCCAGGTGCAGCAGGTGTTAAACGTCGAAGCCCTGTTCATCAGGGAAAGCCCAGAGCCCCGATGTCTGTGGTGCTGTAGTTCCGCCGGCAATGGCCTGTGAGGAGCAGCAAGAGCTTGACTGGCTGGCACTTTCAGTGTTGGAGCAATTGTCTGATGTTTGGGATTTTTCAGGTTTTTTTTTCAGTGGGCGCCCAGGTGCAGCTGGTGGTATATGTCGAAGCCCTGTTGGTCAGGGTAAGCCCGGAGCCCCGATGTCTGTGGTGCTGTAGATGCGCTGGGAATGGGCGTTGAGGAGCAGCAAGAGCTTGACTGGCTGGCACTTTTGGTGTGGGAGCAATCGTCCGATGTTCGTCATTTTTAGGGTTTTTTTTCAGTGGGTGCGCAGGTGCAGCTGTTTGTAAATGTCGAAGCCCTGTTGGTCAGGGGAAGCCCGGAGCCGCGATGTCTGTGTTGCTGTAGATGCGCTGGGAATGGGCGGTGAGGAGCAGGAAGAGCTTGAGTTGCTGGCACTTTCAGTGTGGGAGCAATCGTTAGATGTTCGTGATTTTTCGGGGTTTTTTTTTCAGTGGGCGCCCAGGTGCAGCTGGTGGTAAATGTCGAAGCCCAGTTCGTCAGGGAAAGTCCAGAGCCCCGATGTCTGTGGTGCTGTAGATGCACTGGGAATGGGTGGTGAGGAGTAGCAAGAGGTTGTGTTGGTGGCACTTTCGGTGTGGGAGCAATCGTCCGATGTTCGTGATTTTTCCGGGTTTTTTTCAGTGGGCGCCCCGGAGCAGCAGGTGGTAAACGTCGAAGCCCTGTTCCTAAGGGAAAGCCCAGAGCCCCGATTTCTGTCGTGCTGTAGTTCCGCCTGCAATGGACGGTGAGGAGCAGCAAGAGCTTGACTGGCTGGCACTTTCGGTGTGGGAGCAATCGTCCGATGTTCGTGATTTTTCGCCATTTTTTTTCAGTGGGCGCCCAGGTGCAGCGGGTGGTAAACGTCGAAGCCCTGTTGGTCAGGGAAAGCCCGGAGCCCCGATATCTGTGGTGCTGTAGATGCGCAGGGAATGGGCGGTGAGGAGCAGCAAGAGCTTGTGTTACTGGCACTTAAGGTGTGGGAGCAATCGTCCGACGTTTGTGATTTCTTGGGATTTTTTTTCACTGGGCACCCAGGTTCAGCTGGTGGTAAATTTCGAAGCCCTGTTTGTCAGGGAAAGCCTGGAGCCCCGATGTCTGTGGTGCTGTAGATGCGCAGCCAATGGCCGGTGAGGAGCAGCAAGAGCTTGACTGCCTGGCACTTTCGGTGTGGAAGCAATCGTCCGACGTTCTTGATTTTTCGGGGTTTTTTTCAGTGGGGGCCCAGGTGCAGCTGGTGGTAAATGTCGAACCCCTGTTGGTCAGGGAAAGGGCGGAGCCCCGATGTCTGTGGTGCTGCAGATGCGCTGGGAATGGGCGGTGAGGAGTAGCAAGAGCTTGACTGGCTGGCACTTTCGGTGTGGGAGCAATCGTCCGATCTTCGTGATTTTTCGGGGCTTTTTTTTCAGTGGAATCCCAGGTGCAGCTGGTGGTAAATGTCGAAGCCCTGTTGGTCAGGGAAAGCCCGGAGCCCCGATGTCTGTGGTGCTGTAGATTCGCTGCCAATGGCCCGTGAGGATCAGCAAGAGCTTTTCTGGCTGGTACTTAAGCTGTGGGAGCAATCGTCCGAGGTTCGTGATTTTTCGGGGTTTTTTTCAGTGTGCGCCCAGGTGCAGCTGGTGGTAAATGTCGAAGCCCTGTTTGTCAGGGAAAGCCCGGAGCCCAGATGTCTGTGGTGCTGTAGATGCGCTGCCAATGGCCCGTGAGGAGCAGCAAGAGATTGTGTTGGTGGCACGTTCGGTGTGGGAGCAATCATCAGACGTTCGTTATTTTTCGGGGTTTTTTTTCAGTGGGCGCCCAGGTGCAGCTGGTGGTATATGTCGAAGCCCTGTTGGTCAGGGAAAGCCCGGAGCCCCGATGTCTGTGGTGCTGTAGATGCGCTGGGAATGGGCAGTGAGGAGCAGCAAGAGCTTGACAGGCTGGCACTTAAGGTGTGGGAGCAATCGTCCGACGTTCTTGAATTTTTGGGGTTTTACTTTGAGTGGGCGCCCAGGTGCAGCTGGTGGTAAATGTTGAAGCCCTGTTGGTCAGGGAAAGCCCAGAGCCCCGATGTCTGTGGTGCTGTAGATGCGCTGGGAATGGCTGGTTAGGAGCAGTAAGACCTTGACTGGCTGGCACTTTCGGTGTGGGAGCAATCGTCCGATGTTCGTCATTTTTCGGGGTTTTTTTTCAGTGGGCGCCAAGGTGCAGCTGGTGGTAAACGTCGAAGTCCTGTTCGTCAGGGAAAGCCCGGAGCCCCGATGTCTGTGGTGCTGTAGATGCGCTGCCAATGGCCGGTGAGGATCAGCAAGAGCTTTTCTGGCTGGTACTTAAGCTGTGGGAGCAATCGTCCGAGGTTCGTGATTTTTCGGGGTTTTTTTCAGTTTGCGCCCAGGTGCAGCTGGTGGTAAATGTCGAAGCCCTGTTTGTCAGGGAAAGCCCGGAGCCCAGATGTCTGTGGTGCTGTAGATGCGCTGCCAATGGCCCGTGAGGAGCAGCAAGAGCTTGTGTTGCTGGCACTTTCGGTGTGGGAGCAATCGTCCGATGTTCGTGATTTTTCGGGGTTTTTTTCAGTGGGCGCCCAGGTGCAGCAGGTGGTAAACGTCGAAGCCCTGTTCATCAGGGAAAGCCCAGAGCCCCGATGTCTGTGGTGCTGTAGTTCCGCCTGCAATGGCCTGTGAGGAGCAGCAAGAGCTTGACTGGCTGGCACTTAAGCTCTGGGATCAATCGACCGAGGTTCGTGATTTTTCGGGGTTTTTTTGAGTGTGCGCACAGGTGCAGCTGGTGTTCATATGTCGAAGCCCTGTTGGTCAGGGAAAGCCCGGAGCCCCGATGTCTGTGGTGCTGTAGATGCGCTGGGAATGGGCGGTGAGGAGCAGCATGAGCTTGTGTTGCTGGCACTTTTGGTGTGGGAGCAATCGTCCGACGTTCGTGATTTCTGAGGATTTTTTTCAGTGGGTGCCCAGGTGCAGCGGGTGGTAAACGTCGAAGCCGTGTTGGTCTGGGAAAGCCCGGAGCCCCGATATCTGTGGTGCTGTAGATGCGCTGCCAATGGCTGGGGAGGAGCAGCAAAAGCTTGTGTTGATGGCACTTTGGGTGTGGGAGGAATCGTCCGATATTCGTGACTTTTAGGGTTTTTTTTTCAGTGGGCGCCCAGGTGCAACTGGTGGTATATGTCGAAGCCCTGTTGGTCAGGGTAAGCCCGGAGCCCCAATGTCTGTGGTGCTGTAGATGCGCTGGGAATGGGCGTTGAGGAGCAGCAAGAGCTTGACTGGCTGGCACTTTTGGTGTGGGAGCAATCGTCCGATGTTCGTCATTTTTAGGGTTTTTTTTCAGTGGGTGCGCAGGTGCAGCTGTTGGTAAATGTCGAAGCCCTGTTGGTCAGGGGAAGCCCAGAGCCCCGATTTCTGTGGTGCTGTAGTTCCGCCTGCAATGGACGGTGAGGAGCAGCAAGAGCTTGACTGGCTGGCACTTTCGGTGTGGGAGCAATCGTCCGATGTTCGTGATTTTTCGCCATTTTTTTTCAGTGGGCGCCTAGGTGCAGCGGGTGGTAAACGTCGAAGCCCTGTTGGTCAGGGAAAGCCCGGAGCCCCGATGTCTGTGGTGCTGTAGATGCGCAGCCAATGGCCGGTGAGGAGCATCAAGAGCTTGACTGCCTGGCACTTTCGGTGTGGAAGCAATCGTCCGACGTTCTTGATTTTTCGGGGTTTTTTTCAGTGGGGGCCCAGGTGCAGCTGGTGGTAAATGTCGAACCCCTGTTGGTCAGGGAAAGGGCGGAGCCCCGATGTCTGTGGTGCTGCAGATGCGCTGGGAATGGGCGGTGAGGAGTAGCAAGAGCTTGACTGGCTGGCACTTTCGGTGTGGGAGCAATAGTCCGATCTTCGTGATTTTTCGGGGCTTTTTTTTCAGTGGAATCCCAGGTGCAGCTGGTGGTAAATCTTGAAGCCCTGTTGGTCAGGGAAAGCACGGAGCCGCGATGTCTGTGGTGCTGTAGATGCACTGGGAATGAGTGGTGAGGAGCAGCAAGACCTTGAGTTGGTGGCATTTTCGGTGTGGGAGCAATCGTCCGATGTTTGTGATTTTTCGGGGTTTTTTTTCAATGGGCCGCTAGGTGGAGCTGGTGGTAAAGGTATAAGCCCTGTTCATCAGGGAAAGCCCGGAGCCCCGATGTCTGTGGTGCTGTAAATGCGCAGCAAATGGCCGGGGTGGAGCAGCAGGAGCTTGAGTTGCTGGCACTTAAGTTGTGGGAGCAATCATCAGACGTTCGTTATTTTTCGGGGTTTTTTTTCAGTGGGCGCCCAGGTGCAGCTGGTGGTAAACCTCGAAGCCCTGTTCATCAGGGAAAGCCCGGAGCCCCGATGTCTGTGGTGCTGTAGATGCGCTGGGAATGGGCAGTGAGGAGCAGCAAGAGCTTGACAGGCTGGCACTTAAGGTGTGGGAGCAATCGTCCGACGTTCTTGAATTTTTGGGGTTTTACTTTGAGTGGGCGCCCAGGTGCAGCTGGTGGTAAATGTCGAAGCCCTGTTGGTCAGGGAAAGCCCAGAGCCCCGATGTCTGTGGTGCTGTAGATGCGCTGGGAATGGCTGGTTAGGAGCAGTAAGACCTTGACTGGCTGGCACTTTCGGTATGGGAGCAATCGTCCGATGTTCGTCATTTTTCGGGGTTTTTTTTCAGTGGGCGCCAAGGTACAGCTGGTGGTAAACGTCGAAGTCCTGTTCATCAGGGAAAGCCCGGAGCCCCGATGTCTGTGGTGCTGTAGATTCGCTGCCAATGGCCCGTGAGGATCAGCAAGAGCTTTTCTGGCTGGTACTTAAGCTGTGGGAGCAATCGTCCGAGGTTCGTGATTTTTCGGGGTTTTTTTCAGTGTGCGCCCAGGTGCAGCTGGTGGTAAATGTCGAAGCCCTGTTTGTCAGGGAAAGCCCGGAGCCCAGATGTCTGTGGTGCTGTAGATGCGCTGCCAATGGCCCGTGAGGAGCAGCAAGAGATTGTGTTGCTGGCACTTTCGGTGTGGGAGCAATCGTCCGATGTTCGTGATTTTTCGGGGTTTTTTTCAGTGGGCGCCCAGGTGCAGCAGGTGGTAAACGTCGAAGCCCTGTTCATCAGGGAAAGCCCAGAGCCCCGATGTCTGTGGTGCTGTAGTTCCGCCTGCAATGGCCTGTGAGGAGCAGCAAGAGCTTGACTGGCTGGCACTTTCAATGAGGGAGCAATCTGATGTTCGTGATTTTTCGGGGTTTATTTTCAGTGGGCGCCCATGTTCAGCTGGTGGTAAATGTCGAAGTCCTGTTGGTCAGGGAAAGCCCGGAGCCCCGATGTCTGTGGTGCTGTAGATGCGCTGGGAATGGGCGGTGAAGAGCAGCAAGAGCTTGACTGGCTGGCACTTAAGCTGTGGGAGCAATCGACCGAGGTTCGTGATTTTTCGGGGTTTTTTTGAGTGTGCGCACAGGTGCAGCTGGTGGTAATTGTCTAAGCCCTGTTGGTCAGGGAAAGCCCGCAGCCTCGATGTCTGTGGTGCTGCAGATGCGCTGCCAATGGCCGGTGAAGAGCAGCAAGAGCTTGACTGGCTGGCACTTTCGGTGTGGGAGCAATCGTCCGATGTTCGTGATTTTCCGGGTATTTTTTCAGTGGGCGCCCAGGTGTAGCTGGTGGTAAACGTCGAAGCCCTGTTGGTCAGGAAAAGCCCAGAGCCCCAATGTCTGTGGTGCTGTAGATGCACTGCCAATGGCCGGTGAGGAGCAGCAAGAGCTTAACAGGCTGGCACTTTCAGTGTTGGAGCAATTGTCTGATGTTTGGGATTTTTCAGGTTTTTTTTTCAGTGGGCGCCCAGGTGCAGCTTGTGGTAAATGTCGAAGCCCTGTTGGTCAGGGAAAGCCTGGAGCCCCGATGTCTGTGGTGCTGTAGATGCACTGGGAATGAGTGGTGACGAGCAGCAAGACCTTGAGTTGGTGGCATTTTCGGTGTGGGAGCAATCGTCCGATGTTCGTGATTTTTCAGGGTTTTTTTTCAATGGGCCGCCAGGTGGGGCTGGTGGTAAATGTCTAAGCCCTTTTGGTCAGGGAAAGCCCAGAGCCCCGATGTCTGTGGTGCTGTAGATGCGCTGGGAATGGGCGGTGAGGAGCAGCATGAGCTTGTGTTGCTGGCACTTTTGGTGTGGGAGCAATCGTCCGACGTTCGTGATTTCTGAGGATTTTTTTCAGTGGGTGCCCAGGTGCAGCGGGTGGTAAATGTCGAAGCCGTGTTGGTCTGGGAAAGCCCGGAGACCCGATATCTGTGGTGCTGTAGATGCGCTGCCAATGGCTGGGGAGGAGCAGCAAGAGCTTGTGTTGATGGCACTTGAGTTGTGGGAGGAATCGTCCGATATTCGTGACTTTTAGGGGTTTTTTTTCAGTGGGCGCCCAGGTGCAACTGGTGGTATATGTCGAAGCCCTGTTGGTCGGGGTAAGCCCGGAGCCCCGATGTCTGTGGTGCTGTAGATGCGCTGGGAATGGGCGTTGAGGAGCAGCAAGAGCTTGACTGGCTGGCACTTTTGGTGTGGGAGCAATCGTCCGATGTTCGTCATTTTTAGGGTTTTTTTTCAGTGGGTGCGCAGGTGCAGCTGTTGGTAAATGTCGAAGCCCTGTTGGTCAGGGGAAGCCAGGAGCCCCGATGTCTGTGTTGCTGTAGATGCGCTGGGAATGGGCGGTGAGGAGCAGGAAGAGCTTGAGTTGCTGGCACTTTCAGTGTGGGAGCAATCGTTAGATGTTCGTGATTTTTCGGGGTTTTTTTTCAGTGGGCGCCCAGGTGCAGCGGGTGGTAAACGTCGAAGCCCTGTTGGTCAGGGAAAGCCCGGAGCCCCGATATCTGTGGTGCTGTAGATGCGCAGGGAATGGGCGGTGAGGAGCAGCAAGAGCTTGTGTTACTGGCACTTAAGGTGTGGGAGCAATCGTCCGACGTTTGTGATTTCTTGGGATTTTTTTTCACTGGGCACCCAGGTTCAGCTGGTGGTAAATTTCGAAGCCCTGTTTGTCAGGGAAAGCCTGGAGCCCCGATGTCTGTGGTGCTGTAGATGCGCAGCCAATGGCCGGTGAGGAGCAGCAAGAGCTTGACTGCCTGGCACTTTCGGTGTGGAAGCAATCGTCCGACGTTCTTGATTTTTCGGGGTTTTTTTCAGTGGGGGCCCAGGTGCAGCTGGTGGTAAATGTCGAACCCCTGTTGGTCAGGGAAAGCGCGGAGCCCCGATGTCTGTGGTGCTGCAGATGCGCTGGGAATGGGCGGTGAGGAGTAGCAAGAGCTTGACTGGCTGGCACTTTTGGTGTGGGAGCAATCGTCCGATCTTCGTGAGTTTTCGGGGCTTTTTTTTCAGTGGAATCCCAGGTGCAGCTGGTGGTAAATGTCGAAGCCCTGTTGGTCAGGGAAAGCACGGAGCCCCGATGTCTGTGGTGCTGTAGATGCACTGGGAATGAGTGGTGAGGATCAGCAAGACCTTGAGTTGGTGGCATTTTCGGTGTGGGAGCAATCGTCCGATGTTTGTGATTTTTCGGGGTTTTTTTTCAATGGGCCGCCAGGTGGAGCTGGTGGTAAAGGTATAAGCCCTGTTCATCAGGGAAAGCCCGGAGCCCCGATGTCTGTGGTGCTGTAAATGCGCAGCAAATGGCCGGGGTGGAGCAGCAAGAGCTTGAGTTGCTGGCACTTAAGTTGTGGGAGCAATCATCAGACGTTCGTTATTTTTCGGGGTTTTTTTTCAGTGGGCGCCCAGGTGCAGCTGGTGGTATATGTCGAAGCCCTGTTGGTCAGGGAAAGCCCGGAGCCCCGATGTCTGTGGTGCTGTAGATGCGCTGGGAATGGGCAGTGAGGAGCAGCAAGAGCTTGACAGGCTGGCACTTAAGGTGTGGGAGCAATCGTCCGACGTTCTTGAATTTTTGGGGTTTTACTTTGAGTGGGCGCCCAGGTGCAGCTGGTGGTAAATGTTGAAGCCCTGTTGGTCAGGGAAAGCCCAGAGCCCCGATGTCTGTGGTGCTGTAGATGCGCTGGGAATGGCTGGTTAGGAGCAGTAAGACCTTGACTGGCTGGCACTTTCGGTGTGGGAGCAATCGTCCGATGTTCGTCATTTTTTGGGGTTTTTTTTCAGTGGGCGCCAAGGTGCAGCTGGTGGTAAACGTCAAAGTCCTGTTCGTCAGGGAAAGCCCGGAGCCCCGATGTCTGTGGTGGTGTAGATTCGCTGCCAATGGCCCGTGAGGATCAGCAAGAGCTTTTCTGGCTGGAACTTTCGGTGTGGGAACGATCGTCAGACATTCGTGATTTTTCGGGGTTTTTTTCAGTGTGCGCCCAGGTGCAGCTGGTGGTAAATGTCGAAGCCCTGTTTGTCAGGGAAAGCCTGGAGCCCCGATGTCTGTGGTGCTGTAGATGCGCTGCCAATGGCCCGTGAGGAGCAGCAAGAGATTGTGTTGCTGGCACTTTCGGTGTGGGAGCAATCGTCCGATGTTCGTGATTTTTCGGGGTTTTTTTCAGTGGGCGCCCAGGTGCAGCAGGTGGTAAACGTCGAAGCCCTGTTCATCAGGGAAAGCCCAGAGCCCCGATGTCTGTGGTGCTGTAGTTCCGCCTGCAATGGCCTGTGAGGAGCAGCAAGAGCTTGACTGGCTGGCACTTTCAATGAGGGAGCAATCTGATGTTCGTGATTTTTCGGGGTTTATTTTCAGTGGGCGCCCATGTTCAGCTGGTGGTAAATGTCGAAGTCCTGTTGGTCAGGGAAAGCCCGGAGCCCCGATATCTGTGGTTCTGTAGATGCGCTGGCAATGGCTGGGGAGGAGCAGGAAGAGCTTGTGTTGCTGGCACTTTCGGTGTGGAAGCAATCGTCCGATGTTCGTGATTTTTCGGGGTTTTTTTTTCAGTGGAATCCCAGGTGCAGCTGGTGGTAAACGTCGAAGCCCTGTTGGTCAGGGAAAGCACGGAGCCCCGATGTCTGTGGTGCTGTAGATGCGCTGCCAATGGCCGGTGAGGATCAGCAAGATCTTGACTGGCTGGCACTTTCGGTGTGGGAGCAATTGTCCGATGTTCGTCATTTTTCGGGGTTTTTTTCCAGTGTCCGCAAAGGTGCAGCTGGTGGTAAAAGTCGAAGCCCTGTTGGTCAGGGAAAGCCCGGAGGCCCGATGTCTGTGGTGCTGTAGATGCGCTGCCAATGGCCCGTGAGGAGCAGCAGGAGATTGTGTTGCTGGCACTTTCGGTGTGGGAGCAATCGTCCGATCTTCGTGATTTTTTGGGGTTTTTTCAGTGGGCGCCCAGGTGCAGCAGGTGGTAAACGTCGAAGCCCTGTTCCTAAGTGAAAGCCCGGAGCCCCGATGTCTGTGGTGCTGTAGTTCCGCCTGCAATGGCCTGTGAGGAGCAGCAAGAGCTTGACTGGCTGGCACTTTCAATGAGGGAGCAATTGTCTGATGTTCGTGATTTTTCGGGGTTTATTTTCAGTGGGCGCCCATGTTCAGCTGGTGGTAAATGTCGAAGCCCTGTTGGTCAGGGAAAGCGCGGAGCCCTGATGTCTGTGGTGCTGTAGATGCGCTGCCAATGGCCGGGGAGGAGCAGCAAGAGCTTGTGATGTTGGCATTTTCGTTGCGGGATCAATTGTCCGACGTTCGTGATTTTTTGGGTTTTTTTTTCCAGTGGGCGCCCAGGTGCAGCTGGTGATAAATGTCGAAGCCCTGTTGGTCAGGGAAAGCCCGGAGCCCCGATGTCTGTTGTGCTATAGATGCGCAGCCAATCAGCGGTGAGGAGAAGCAAGAGCTTGTGTTGCTGGTACTTTCGGTGTGGGAGCAATCGACCGACATTTGTGATTTTTCGGGGTTTTTTTTCAGTTGGCGCCCAGGTGCAGCTGGTGGTAAATATCGAATCCCTGTTGGTCAGGGAAAGCCAGGAGCCCCGATGTCTGTGGTGCTGTAGATGCGCTGCCAATGGCCGGTGAGGAGCAGCAAGAGCTTGTGTTGCTGGCACTTTCGGTGTGGGAGCAATCTACCGACATTCGTGATTTTTTGAGATTTTTTTCAGTGGGCGCCCAGGTGCAGCTGGTGGTAAATGTCAAAGACCTGTTCTTCAGGGAAAGCCCGGAGCCCCGATGTCTGTGGTGCTGTAGATGCGCTGCCAATTGCCGGGGAGGAGCAGCAAGAGCTTGTGTTGTTGGCATTTTCGTTGTGGGATCAATTGTCCGACGTTCGTGATTTTTTGGGGGTTTTTTTCCAGTGGGCGCCCAGGTGCAGCTGGTGGTAAATGTCGAAGCCCTGTTGGTCAGGGAAAGCCCGGAGCCCCGATGTGTGTGGTGCTGTAGATGCGCTGCCAATGGCCGGTGAGGAGCAGCAAGAGCTTGTGTTGCTGGCACTTTCAGTGTGGGAGCAATCGACCGACATTCGTGATTTTTTGAGATTTTTTTCAGTGGGCGCCCATGTGCAGCGGGTGGTATATGTCGAAGCCCTGTTGGTCAGGGAAAGCTAGGAGCCCTGATATCTGTGGTGCTGTAGATGCGCTGCCAATGCCTGGGCTGTAACCACAAGAGCTTGTGTTGCTGGCACTTTCGGTGTGGGAGCAATCATCCGATATTCGTGACTTTTTGGGGTTTTTTATCAGTGGGCGCCCAGGTGCAACTGGTGGTATATGTCGAAGCCCTGTTGGTCAGGGGAAGCCCGGAGCCCCGATGTCTGTGGTGCTGTAGATGCGCTGGGAATGGGCGGTGAGGAGCACTAAGAGATTGTGTTGCTGCCTCTTTCGGTGTGGGAGCAATCGTCCGATGTTCGTGATTTTTTGGTATTTTTTTCAGTGGGCGCCCAGGTGCAGTGTGTGGTAAATGTCAAAGCCCTGTTGGTCAGGGAAAGCCTGGAGCCCTGATGTCTGTGGAGCTGTAGATGCGCTGCCAATGGCTGGTGAGGAGCAGCAAGAGCTTGACTGGCTGGCAGTTAAGGTGTGGGAGCAATCGTCCGAGTTTCGTGATTTTTCAGGTATTTTTTCAGTGTGCGCCCAGGTTCAGCTGGTGGTAAATGTCGAAGCCCTGTCGGTCAGGGAAAGCGCGGAGCCCCAATGTCTGTGGTGCTGTAGATGCGCTGCCAGTGGCTGGGGAGGAGCAGCAAGAGCTTGACAGGCTGGCATTTAAGGTGTGGGAGCAATCGTCCGACGTTTGTGTTTTTTTGGGTTTTATTTTCAGTGGGCGCCCATGTTCAGCTGGTGGTAAACGTCTAAGTCCTGTTAGTCAGGGAAAGCCCGGAGCCCCGATGTCTGTGGTGCTGTAGATGCGCTGGGAATGGGCGGTGAGGAGCAGCAAGAGCTTGACTGGCTGGCACTTTCGGTGTGGGAGCAATAATCCGATGTTCGTGATTTTTCGCCATTTTTTTTCAGTGGTCGCCCAGGTGCAGCGGGTGGTAAACGTCGAAGCCCTGTTGGTCAGGGAAAGCCCGGAGGACCGATGTCTGTGGTGCTGTAGATGCGCTGCCAATGGCCACTGAGGAGCAGCAAGAGCTTGCGTTGCTGGCACTTTCGGTGTGGGAGCAATCGTCCGATGTTCGTGATTTTTCGGGGTTTTTTTCAGTGGGCGCCCGGGTGCAGCTGCTGGGAAACGTCGAAGCCCTATTCGTCAGGGAAAGCCCGGACCCCGATATCTGTGGTGCTGTAGATGCGCTAGGAATGGGCGGTGAGGAGTATCAAGAGCTTGACTGGCTGGCACTTTTGGTGTGGGAGCAATCGTCCGATGTTCGTGATTTTTCTGGACTTTTTTTTCAGTGGAATCCCAGGGGCAGCTGGTGGTAAATGTCGAAGCCCTGTTGGTCAGGGAAAGCCCGGAGCCCCGATGTCTGTGGTGCTGTAGATGCGCTGGGAATGGGCGGTGAGGAGCAGCAAGAGCTTGACTGGCTGGCACTTTTGGTGTGGGAGCAATCGTCCGATGTTCGTGATTTTTCTAGGTTTTTTTCCAGTGGGCGCCCAGGTGCAGCAGGTGGTAAACGTCGAAGCCCTGTTCCTAAGGGAAAGGCCAGAGCCCCGATGTCTGTGGTGCTGTAGTTCCGCCTGCAATGGCCGGTGAGGAGCAGCAAGAGGTTGACTAGCTGGCACTTTCGGTGTGGGAGCAATAATCCGATGTTCGTGATTTTTCGCCATTTTTTTTCAGTGGTCGCCCAGGTGCAGCGGGTGGTAAACGTCGAAGCCCTGTTGGTCAGGGAAAGCCCGGAGGACAGATGTCTGTGGTGCTGTAGATGCGCTGCCAGTGGCTGGGGAGGAGCAGCAAGAGCTTGCGTTGCTGGCACTTAAGGTGTGGGAGCAATCGTCCGATGTTCGTGATTTTTCAAGTATTATTTTCAGTGGGCGCCCAGGTGCAGCGGCTGGTAAACGTCGAAGTCCTGTTGGTCAGGGAAAGCCCGGAGCCCCGATGTCTGTGGTGCTGTAGATGCGCTGCCAATGGCCGGGGAGGAGCAGCAAGAGCTTGTGTTGTTGGCATTTTCGTTGTGGGATCAGTTGTCCGACGTTCGTGATTTTTTGGGGTTTTTTTTCCAGTGGGGGCCCAGGTGCAGCGGGTGGTAAATGTCGAAGCCCTGTTGGTCAGGGGAAGCCCGGAGCCCCGATGTCTGTTGTGCTGTAGATGCGCTGGGAATGGGCGGTGAGGAGAAGCAAGAGCTTGTGTTGCTGGTACTTTCGGTGTGGGAGCAATCGACCGACATTCGTGATTTTTCGGGGTTGTTTTTCAGTGGGCGCCCAGGTGCAGCTGGTGGTAAATGTCGAAGCCCTGTTGGTCAGGGAAAGCCCGGAGCCCCGATGTGTGTGGTGCTGTAGATGCGCTGCCAATGGCCGGTGAGGAGCAGCAAGAGCTTGTGTTGCTGGTACTTTCGGTGTGGGAGCAATCGACCGACATTCGTGATTTTTCGGGGTTTTTTTTCAGTGGGCGCCCATGTGCGGCGGGTGGTAAATGTCGAAGTCCCGTTGGTCAGGGAAAGCCCGTAGCCCCGATGTCTGTGGTGCTGTAGATGCGCTGGGAATGGGCGGTGAAGAGCAGGAAGAGCTTGACTGGCTGGCACTTAAGCTCTGGGATCAATCGACCGAGGTTCGTGATTTTTCGGGGTTTTTTTGAGTGTGCGCACAGGTGCAGCTGGTGTTCATATGTCGAAGCCCTGTTGGTCAGGGAAAGCCCGGAGCCCCGATGTCTGTGGTGCTGTAGATGCGCTGGGAATGGGCGGTGAGGAGCACTAAGAGATTGTGTTGCTGGCTCTTTCGGTGTGGGAGCAATCGTCCGATGTTCGTGATTTTTTGGTATTTTTTTCAGTGGGCGCCCAGGTGCAGTGTGTGGTAAATGTCAAAGCCCTGTTGGTCAGGGAAAGCCTGGAGCCCCGATGTCTGTGGAGCTGTAGATGCGCTGCCAATGGCTGGTGAGGAGCAGCAAGAGCTTGACTGGCTGGCAGTTAAGGTGTGGGAGCAATCATCCGAGTTTCGTGATTTTTCAGGGATTTTTTCAGTGTGCGCCCAGGTTCAGCTGGTGGTAAATGTCGAAGCCCTGTCGGTCAGGGAAAGCGCGGAGCCCCGATGTCTGTGGTGCTGTAGATGCGCTGCCAGTGGCTGGGGAGGAGCAGCAAGAGCTTGACAGGCTGGCATTTAAGGTGTGGGAGCAATCGTCCGACGTTTGTGTTTTTTTGGGTTTTATTTTTAGTGGGCGCCCATGTTCAGCTGGTGGTAAACGTCTAAGTCCTGTTCGTCAGGGAAAGCCCGGAGCCCCGATGTCTGTGGTGCTGTAGATACGCTGGGAATGGGCGGTGAGGAGCAGCAAGAGCTTGACTGGCTGGCACTTAAAGTGTGCGAGCAATCGTCCAAGGTTCGTGATTTTTCGTGGTTTTTTTCAGTGGGCGCCTAGGTTCAGCAGGTGGTAATTGTCTAAGCCCTGTTTGTAAGGGAAAGACTGGAGCCCCGATGTTTGTGGTGCTGTAGTTGCGCTGCCAATGGCTGGTGAGGAGCAGCAATAGCTTGACTGGCTGGCACTTTCGGTGTGGGAGCAATCGTCCGATGTTCGTGATTTTTCTAGGTTTTTTTCCAGTGGGCGCCCAGGTGCAGCAGGTGGTAAACGTCGAAGCCCTGTTCCTAAGGGAAAGGCCAGAGCCCCGATGTCTGTGGTGCTGTAGTTCCGCCTGCAATGGCCGGTGAGGAGCAGCAAGAGCTTGACTAGCTGGCAATTTTGGTGTGGGAGCAATAATCCGATGTTCGTGATTTTTCGCCATTTTTTTTCAGTGGTCGCCCAGGTGCAGCGGGTGGTACACGTCGAAGCCCTGTTGGTCAGGGAAAGCCCGGAGGACCGATGTCTGTGGTGCTGTAGATGCGCTGCCAGTGGCTGGGGAGGAGCAGCAAGAGCTTGCGTTGCTGGCACTTTCGGTGTGGGAGCAATCGTCCGATGTTCGTGATTTTTCAAGTATTATTTTCAGTGGGCGCACAGGTGCAGCTGGTGTTCTTATGTCGAAGCCCTGTTGGTCAGGGAAAGCCCGGAGCCCCGATGTCTGTGGTGCTGTAGATGCGCTGGGAATGGGCGGTGAGGAGCAGCATGAGCTTGTGTTGCTGGCACTTTCGGTGTGGGAGCAATCGTCCGATGTTCGTGATTTCTCAGGATTTTTTTCAGTGGGTGCCCATGTGCAGCGGGTGGTAAACGTCGAAGTCCTGCTGGTCAGGGAAAGCCCGGAGCACCGATGTCTGTGGTGCTGTAGATGCGCTGGGAATGGCCGGGGTTGAGCAGCCACAGCTTGTGTTGCTGGCACTTTCGGTGTGGGAGCAATCGTCCGACGTTTGTGATTTTTCGGGATTTTTTTTAAGTGGACGCCTAGGTGCAGCTGGTGGTAAATGTCGAAGCCCTGTTGGTCAGGGAAAGCCCGGAGCCCGGTGTCTGTGGTGCTGTAGATGCGCTGCCATGGCCACTGAGGAGCAGCAAGAGCTTGACAGGCTGGCACTTTTGGTGTGGGAGCAATCATCCGACTTTCGTGATTTTTCGGGGTTTTATTTCAGTGGGTGCCCAGGTGCAGATGGTGGTAAACTTCGAAACCCTGTTGGTCAGGGAAAGCCCGGACCCCGATGTCTGTGGTGCTGTAGATGCCCTGGGAATGGCCGGTGAGAAGCAGCAAGAGCTTGACAGGCTGGCACTTTCGGTGTGGGAGCAATCGTCCGATGTTCATGATTTATCGGGGTTTTTTTTCAGTGGGCGCCCATGTTCAGCTGGTGGTAAACGTCTAAGTCCTGTTAGTCAGGGAAAGCCCGGAGCCCCGATGTCTCTGGTGCTGTAGATGTGCTGGGAATGGGCGGTTAGGAGCAGCAAGAGCTTGAATGGCTGGCAGTTAAGGTGTGGGAGCAATCATCCGACGTTCGTGATTTCTGGGGATTTTTTTTTGAGTGTGCGCCCAGGTTCAGCGGGTGGTAAACGTTGAAGCCCTGTTTGTCAGGGAAAGCTAGGAGCCCCGATATCTGTGGTGCTGTAGATGCGCTGCCAATGCCTGGGGAGGAGCAACAAGAGCTTGTGTTGCTGGCACTTTGGGTGTGGGAGCAATCATCCGATATTCATGACTTTTCGGGGTTTTTTTTCAGTGGGCGCCCAGGTGCACCTGGTGGTATATGTCGAAGCCCTGTTGGTCAGGGGAAGCCCGGAGCCCCGATGTCTGTGGTGCTGTAGATGCGCTGGGAATGGGCGGTGAGGAGCACTAAGAGATTGTGTTGCTGGCTCTTTCGGTGTGGGAGTAATCGTCCGATGTTCGTGATTTTTTGGTATTTTTTTCAGTGGGCGCCCAGGTGCAGTGTGTGGTAAATGTCGAAGCCCTGTTGGTCAGGGAAAGCCTGGAGCCCCGATGTCTGTGGTGCTTTAGATGTGCTGCCAATCGCTGGTGAGGAGCAGCAAGAGCTTGACTGGCTTGCAGTTAAGGTGTGGGAGCAATCGTCCGACGTTCGTGATTTTTTGGGATTTTTTTCAGTGGGCGTCCAATTGCAGCGACTGGTGTATGTCGAAGCCCTGTTGGTCAGGGAAAGCCCGGAGCCCCGATGTCTGTGGTGCTGTAGATGTGCTGGGAATGGCCGGTGAGGGGCAGCAGGAGCTTGACTGTCTGGCACTTCCGGTGTGGGAGCTATAGTCAGATGTTTGTGATTTTTGGGGATTTTTTTTCAGTGGGTGCTCAGGTGGAGCTGGTGGTAAATATCGAAGTACTGTTGGTCAGGGAAAGCCCGGAGCCCCGCTGTCTGTGGTGCTGTAGGTGCGCAGCCAATGGCCGGTGAGGAGCAGCAAGAGCTTGTGTTGCTGGCACTTTCGGTGTGGGAGCAATTGTCCGGCGTTCGTGACTTTTGGGGATTATTTTTCAGTGGGCACACAGGTGCAACTGGTGGTAAATGTCAAAGCCCTGTTCGTGAGTCAAATCCCGGAGCAAGAGCTTGACTGGCTGGCACTTCCGGTGTGGGAGCAATCGTCCGACGTTCGTGATTTTTCGGGGTTTTTTTTCAGTGGGTGCCCAGGTGCAGCGGGTGGTAAACGTCGAAGCCCTGTTGGTTAGGGAAAGCCCAGAGGCCCGATGTCTGTGTTGCTGTAGATGCGCTGCCAATGGCCGGGGACGAGCAGCAAGAGCTTGACTGGCTGGCACTTTCGGTGTGGGTGCAATCGTCCGACGTTCTTGATTATTTAGGATTTTAATTTTACTGGGCGCACAGGTGCAGCTGGTGGTAAATGTCGAAGCCCTGTTGGTTAGGGAAAGCACAAATCCCCGATGTCTGTGGTGCTGTAGATGCGCTGCCAATGGCCGCTGAGGAGCAGCAAGAGCTTGGCTGGCTGGCACTTTCGGTGTGGGAGCAATCGTCCGATCTTTGTGATTTTTAAAGGTTTTTTTTCAGTGGGTGCCCAGGTGCAGCTGGTGCTAAACGTTGAAGCCCTGTTGGTCAGAGAAAACCCAGAGCCCCGATGTCTGTGGTGCTGTAGATGCGCTGGGAATGAGCAGTGAGGAGCAGCAAGAGCTTGACTGACTGCCACTTTCGGTGTGGGAGCAATCGTCTGACGTTCGTGATTTCTCGGGGTTTTACTTTCAGTGGGCGCCCAGGTGCAGCGGCTGGTAAACGTCGAAGTCCTGTTGGTCAGGGAAAGCCCGGAGCCCCGATGTCTGTGCTGCTGTAGATGCGCTGCCAATGGCCGGGGAGGAGCAGCAAGAGCTTGTGTTGTTGGCATTTTCGTTGTGGGATCAATTGTCCGACGTTCGTGATTTTTTGGGGTTTTTTTTCCAGTGGGCGCCCAGGTGCAGCGGGTGGTAAATGTCGAAGCCCTGTTGGTCAGGGGAAGCCCGGAGCCCCGATGTGTGTGGTGCTGTAGATGCGCTGCCAATGGCCGGTGAGGAGCAGCAAGAGCTTGTGTTGCTGGCACTTTCGGTGTGGGAGCAATCGACCGACATTCGTGATTTTTCGGGGTTTTTTTTCAGTGGGTGCCCAGGTGCAGCTGGTGGTAAACGTCGAAGCCCTGTTGGTCAGGGAAAGCCCGGAGCCCCGATGTGTGTGGTGCTGTAGATGCGCTGCCAATGGCCGGTGAGGAGCAGCAAGAGCTTGACTAGCTGGCACTTTCGGTGTGGGAGCAATCGTCCGATGTTCGTGATTTTTTGAGATTTTTTTCAGTGGGCGCCCAGGTGCAACTGGTGGTATATGTCGAAGCCCTGTTGGTCAGGGGAAGCCCGGAGCCCCGATGTCTGTGGTGCTGTAGATGCGCTGGGAATGGGCGGTGAGGAGCACTAAGAGATTGTGTTGCTGGCTCTTTCGGTGTGGGAGCAATCGTCCGATGTTCGTGATTTTTTGGTATTTTTTTCAGTGGGCGCCCAGGTGTAGTTTGTGGTAAATGTCAAAGCCCTGTTGGTCAGGGAAAGCCTGGAGCCCTGATGTCTGTGGAGCTGTAGATGCGCTGCCAATGGCTGGTGAGGAGCAGCAAGAGCTTGACTGGCTGGCAGTTAAGGTGTGGGAGCAATCGTCCGAGTTTCGTGATTTTTCAGGGATTTTTTCTGTGTGCGCCCAGGTTCAGCTGGTGGTAAATGTCGAAGCCCTGTCGGTCAGGGAAAGCGCGGAGCCCCGATGTCTGTGGTGCTGTAGATGCGCTGCCAGTGGCTGGTGAGGAGCAGCAAGAGCTTGACAGGCTGGCATTTAAGGTGTGGGAGCAATCGTCCGACGTTTGTGTTTTTTTGGGTTTTATTTTTAGTGGGCGCCCATGTTCAGCTGGTGGTAAACGTCTAAGTCCTGTTAGTCAGGGAAAGCCCGGAGCCCCGATGTCTGTGGTCCTGTAGATGCGCTGGGAATGGGCGGTGAGGAGCAGCAAGAGCTTGACTGGCTGGCACTTTCGGTGTGGGAGCAATCGTCCGATGTTCGTGATTTTTCAAGTATTATTTTCAGTGGGCGCCCAGGTGCAGCTGGTGTTCTTATGTCGAAGCCCTGTTGGTCAGGGAAAGCGCGGAGCCCCGATGTCTGTGGTGCTGTAGATGCGCTGGGAATGGGCGGTGAGGAGCAGCATGAGCTTGTGTTGCTGGCACTTTCGGTGTGGG
Organism: Chlamydotis macqueenii; assembly: GCF_036417535.1. Classification (NCBI taxonomy): domain Eukaryota; kingdom Metazoa; phylum Chordata; class Aves; order Otidiformes; family Otididae; genus Chlamydotis; species Chlamydotis macqueenii. The sequence goes on along the minus strand of NW_028239093.1, from coordinate 682,081 downwards.
AGCAATCGTCCGATGTTCGTGATTTCTCAGGATTTTTTTCAGTGGGTGCCCATGTGCAGCGGGTGGTAAACGTCGAAGCCCTGCTGGTCAGGGAAAGCCCGGAGCACCGATGTCTGTGGTGCTGTAGATGCGCTGGGAATGGCCGGGGTTGAGCAGCAACAGCTTGTGTTGCTGGCACTTTCGGTGTGGGAGCAATCGTCCGACGTTTGTGGTTTTTCGGGATTTTTTTTAAGTGGACGCCCAGGTGCAGCTGGTGGTAAATGTCGAAGCCCTGTTGGTCAGGGAAAGCCCGGAGCCCGGTGTCTGTGGTGCTGTAGATGCGCTGCCAATGGCCACTGAGGAGCAGCAAGAGCTTGACAGGCTGGCACTTTTGGTGTGGGAGCAATCATCCGACTTTCGTGATTTTTCGGGGTTTTATTTCAGTGGGTGCCCAGGTGCAGATGGTGGTAAACTTCGAAACCCTGTTGGTCAGGGAAAGCCCGGACCCCGATGTCTGTGGTGCTGTAGATGCCCTGGGAATGGCCGGTGAGAAGCAGCAAGAGCTTGACACTGTGGCACTTTCGGTGTGGGAGCAATTGTCTGATGTTCATGATTTATCGGGGTTTTTTTTCAGTGGGCGCCCATGTTCAGCTGGTGGTAAACGTCTAAGTCCTGTTAGTCAGGGAAAGCCCGGAGCCCCGATGTCTGTGGTGCTGTAGATGCGCTGGGAATGGGCGGTTAGAAACAGCAAGAGCTTGACTGGCTGGCAGTTAAGGTGTGGGAGCAATCATCCGACGTTCGTGATTTCTGGGGATTTTTTTTTCAGTGGGCGCCCAGGTTCAGCGGGTGGTAAATGTCGAAGCCCTGTTGGTCAGGGAAAGCCTGGAGCCCTGATGTCTGTGGATCTGTAGATGCGCTGCCAATGGCTGGTGAGGAGCAGCAAGAGCTTGACTGGCTGGCAGTTAAGGTGTGGGAGCAATCGTCCGAGTTTCGTGATTTTTCAGGGATTTTTTCTGTGTGCGCCCAGGTTCAACTGGTGGTAAATGTCGAAGCCCTGTCGGTCAGGGAAAGCGCGGAGCCCCGATGTCTGTGGTGCTGTAGATGCGCTGCCAGTGGCTGGGGAGGAGCAGTAAGAGCTTGACAGGCTGGCATTTAAGGTGTGGGAGCAATCGTCCGACGTTTGTGTTTTTTTGGGTTTTATTTTCAGTGGGCGCCCATGTTCAGCTGGTGGTAAACGTCTAAGTCCTGTTAGTCAGGGAAAGCCCGGAGCCCCGATGTCTGTGGTGCTGTAGATGCGCTGGGAATGGGCGGTGAGGAGCAGCAAGAGCTTGACTGGCTGGCACTTTCGGTGTGGGAGCAATCGTCCGATGTTCGTGATTTTTCTAGGTTTTTTTCCAGTGGGCGCCCAGGTGCAGCAGGTGGTAAACGTCGAAGCCCTGTTCCTAAGGGAAAGGCCAGAGCCCCGATGTCTGTGGTGCTGTAGTTCCGCCTGCAATGGCCGGTGAGGAGCAGCAAGAGCTTGACTAGCTGGCACTTTCGGTGTGGGAGCAATAATCCGATGTTCGTGATTTTTCGCCATTTTTTTTCAGTGGTCGCCCAGGTGCAGCGGGTGGTAAACGTCGAAGCCCTGTTGGTCAGGGAAAGCCCGGACCCCGATGTCTGTGGTGCTGTAGATGCCCTGGGAATGGCCGGTGAGAAGCAGCAAGAGCTTGACAGGCTGGCAGTTAACGTGTGGGAGCAATCATCCAACGTTCGTGATTTCTGGGGATTTTTTTTTCAGTGGGCGCCCATGTTCAGCGGGTGGTAAACGTTGAAGCCCTGTTGGTCAGGGAAAGCTAGGAGCCCCGATATCTGTGGTGCTGTAGATGCGCTGCCAATGCCTGGGGAGGAGCAACAAGAGCTTGTGTTGCTGGCACTTTTGGTGTGGGAGCAATCATCCGATATTCGTGACTTTTCGGGGTTTTTTTTCAGTGGGCGCCCAGGTGCAACTGGTGGTATATGTCGAAGCCCTGTTGGTCAGGGGAAGCCCGGAGCCCCGATGTCTGTGGTGCTGTAGATGTGCTGGGAATGGGCGGTGAGGAGCACTAAGAGATTGTGTTGCTGGCTCTTTCGGTGTGGGAGCAATCGTCCGATGTTCGTGATTTTTTTGGTATTTTTTTCAGTGGTCGCCCAGGTGCAGTGTGTGGTAAATGTCAAAGCCCTGTTGGTCAGGGAAAGCCTGGAGCCCCGATGTCTGTGGTGCTGTAGATGCGCTGGGAATGGGCGGTGAGGAGCACTAAGAGATTGTGTTGCTGGCTCTTTCGGTGTCGGAGCAATCGTCCGATGTTCGTGATTTTTTGGTATTTTTTTCAGTGGGCGCCCAGGTGTAGTTTGTGGTAAATGTCAAAGCCCTGTTGGTCAGGGAAAGCCTGGAGCCCTGATGTCTGTGGAGCTGTAGATGCGCTGCCAATGGCTGGTGAGGAGCAGCAAGAGCTTGACTGGCTGGCAGTTAAGGTGTGGGAGCAATCGTCCGAGTTTCGTGATTTTTCAGGTATTTTTTCTGTGTGCGCCCAGGTTCAGCTGGTGGTAAATGTAGAAGCCCTGTCGGTCAGGGAAAGCGCGGAGCCCCGATGTCTGTGGTGCTGTAGATGCGCTGCCAGTGGCTGGTGAGGAGCAGCAAGAGCTTGATAGGCTGGCATTTAAGGTGTGGGAGCAATCGTCCGACGTTTGTGTTTTTTTGGGTTTTATTTTCAGTGGGCGCCCATGTTCAGCTGGTGGTAAACGTCTAAGTCCTGTTAGTCAGGGAAAGCCCGGAGCCCCGATGTCTGTGGTGCTGTAGATGCGCTGGGAATGGGCGGTGAGGAGCAGCAAGAGCTTGACTGGCTGGCACTTTCGGTGTGGGAGCAATCGTCCGATGTTCGTGATTTTTCTAGGTTTTTTTCCAGTGGGCGCCCAGGTGCAGCAGGTGGTAAACGTCGAAGCCCTGTTCCTAAGGGAAAGGCCAGAGCCCCGATGTCTGTGGTGCTGTAGTTCCGCCTGCAATGGCCGGTGAGGAGCAGCAAGAGCTTGACTAGCTGGCACTTTCTGTGTGGGAGCAATAATCCGATGTTCGTGATTTTTCGCCATTTTTTTTCAGTGGTCGCCCAGGTGCAGCGGGTGGTAAATGTCGAAGCCCTGTTGGTCAGGGAAAGCCCGGAGCCCGGTGTCTGTGGTGCTGTAGATGCGCTGCCAGTGGCTGGGGAGGAGCAGCAAGAGCTTGCGTTGCTGGCACTTTCGGTGTGGGAGCAATCGTCCGATGTTCGTGATTTTTCAAGTATTATTTTCAGTGGGCGCCCAGGTGCAGCTGGTGTTCTTATGTCGAAGCCCTGTTGGTCAGGGAAAGCGCGGAGCCCCGATGTCTGTGGTGCTGTAGATGCGCTGGGAATGGGCGGTGAGGAGCAGCATGAGCTTGTGTTGCTGGCACTTTCGGTGTGGGAGCAATCGTCCGATGTTCGTGATTTCTCAGGATTTTTTTCAGTGGGTGCCCATGTGCAGCGGGTGGTAAACGTCGAAGCCCTGCTGGTCAGGGAAAGCCCGGAGCACCGATGTCTGTGGTGCTGTAGATGCGGTGGGAATGGCCGGGGTTGAGCAGCAACAGCTTGTGTTGCTGTCACTTTCGGTGTGGGAGCAATCGTCCGACGTTTGTGGTTTTTCGGGATTTTTTTTAAGTGGACGCCCAGGTGCAGCTGGTGGTAAATGTCGAAGCCCTGTTGGTCAGGGAAAGCCCGGAGCCCGGTGTCTGTGGTGCTGTAGATGCGCTGCCAATGGCCACTGAGGAGCAGCAAGAGCTTGACAGGCTGGCACTTTTGGTGTGGGAGCAATCATCCGACTTTCGTGATTTTTCGGGGTTTTATTTCAGTGGGTGCCCAGGTGCAGATGGTGGTAAACTTCGAAACCCTGTTGGTCAGGGAAAGCCCGGACCCCGATGTCTGTGGTGCTGTAGATGCCCTGGGAATGGCCGGTGAGAAGCAGCAAGAGCTTGACAGGATGGCACTTTCGGTGTGGGAGCAATCGTCTGATGTTCATGATTTATCGGGGTTTTTTTTCAGTGGGCGCCCATGTTCAGCTGGTGGTAAACGTCTAAGTCCTGTTAGTCAGGGAAAGCCCGGAGCCCCGATGTCTGTGGTGCTGTAGATGCGCTGGGAATGGGCGGTTAGGAACAGCAAGAGCTTGACTGGCTGGCAGTTAAGGTGTGGGAGCAATCATCCGACGTTCGTGATTTCTGGGGATTTTTTTTTCAGTGGGCGCCCAGGTTCAGCGGGTGGTAAATGTCGAAGCCCTGTTGGTCAGGGAAAGCCTGGAGCCCTGATGTCTGTGGATCTGTAGATGCGCTGCCAATGGCTGGTGAGGAGCAGCAAGAGCTTGACTGGCTGGCAGTTAAGGTGTGGGAGCAATCGTCCGAGTTTCGTGATTTTTCAGGGATTTTTTCTGTGTGCGCCCAGGTTCAACTGGTGGTAAATGTCGAAGCCCTGTCGGTCAGGGAAAGCGCGGAGCCCCGATGTCTGTGGTGCTGTAGATGCGCTGCCAGTGGCTGGGGAGGAGCAGCAAGAGCTTGACAGGCTGGCATTTAAGGTGTGGGAGCAATCGTCCGACGTTTGTGTTTTTTTGGGTTTTATTTTCAGTGGGCGCCCATGTTCAGCTGGTGGTAAACGTCTAAGTCCTGTTAGTCAGGGAAAGCCCGGAGCCTTGATGTCTGTGGTGCTGTAGATGCGCTGGGAATGGGCGGTGAGGAGCAGCAAGAGCTTGACTGGCTGGCACTTTCGGTGTGGGAGCAATCGTCCGATGTTCGTGATTTTTCTAGGTTTTTTTCCAGTGGGCGCCCAGGTGCAGCAGGTGGTAAACGTCGAAGCCCTGTTCCTAAGGGAAAGGCCAGAGCCCCGATGTCTGTGGTGCTGTAGTTCCGCCTGCAATGGCCGGTGAGGAGCAGCAAGAGCTTGACTAGCTGGCACTTTCGGTGTGGGAGCAATAATCCGATGTTCGTGATTTTTCGCCATTTTTTTTCAGTGGTCGCCCAGGTGCAGCGGGTGGTAAACGTCGAAGCCCTGTTGGTCAGGGAAAGCCCGGACCCCGATGTCTGTGGTGCTGTAGATGCCCTGGGAATGGCCGGTGAGAAGCAGCAAGAGCTTGACAGGCTGGCAGTTAACGTGTGGGAGCAATCATCCAACGTTCGTGATTTCTGGGGATTTTTTTTTCAGTGGGCGCCCATGTTCAGCGGGTGGTAAACGTTGAAGCCCTGTTGGTCAGGGAAAGCTAGGAGCCCCGATATCTGTGGTGCTGTAGATGCGCTGCCAATGCCTGGGGAGGAGCAACAAGAGCTTGTGTTGCTGGCACTTTTGGTGTGGGAGCAATCATCCGATATTCGTGACTTTTCGGGGTTTTTTTTCAGTGGGCGCCCAGGTGCAACTGGTGGTATATGTCGAAGCCCTGTTGGTCAGGGGAAGCCCGGAGCCCCGATGTCTGTGGTGCTGTAGATGCGCTGGGAATGGGCGGTGAGGAGCACTAAGAGATTGTGTTGCTGGCTCTTTCGGTGTGGGAGCAATCGTCCGATGTTCGTGATTTTTTTGGTATTTTTTTCAGTGGTCGCCCAGGTGCAGTGTGTGGTAAATGTCAAAGCCCTGTTGGTCAGGGAAAGCCTGGAGCCCCGATGTCTGTGGTGCTGTAGATGTGCTGCCAATGGCTGGTGAGGAGCAGCAAGAGCTTGACTGGCTGGCAGTTAAGGTGTGGGAGCAATCGTCCGACGTTCGTGATTTTTTGGGATTTTTTTCAGTGGGCGTCCAATTGCAGCGACTGGTGTATGTCGAAGCCCTGTTGGTCAGGGAAAGCCCAGAGCCCCAATGTCTGTGGTGCTGTAGATGCGGTGCCAATGGCCGGTGAGGAGCACAAAGAGCTTGACTGGCTGGCACTTTCGGTTTGGGAGCAATCGTCCGATGTTCGTGATTTTTGGGGATTTTTTTTTTTAAGTGGGCGCCCAGGTGCAACTGGTGGTAAATGTCGAAGCCCTGTTGGTCAGCGAAAGCCCGGAGCCCCGATGTCTGTGGTGCTGTAGATGTGCTGGGAATCGCCGGTTAGGGGCAGCAGGAGCTTGACTGTCTGGCACTTCCGGTGTGGGAGCTATAGTCAGATGTTTGTGATTTTTGGGGATTTTTTTTCAGTGGGTGCTCAGGTGGAGCTGGTGGTAAATATCGAAGTACTGTTGGTCATGGAAAGCCCGGAGCCCCGCTGTCTGTGGTGCTGTAGATGCGCAGCCAATGGCCGGTGAGGAGCAGCAAGAGCTTGTGTTGCTGGCACTTTCGGTGTGGGAGCAATCGTCCGACGTTCGTGATTTTTCGGGGTTTTTTTTCAGTGGGTGCCCAGGTGCAGCGGGTGGTAAACGTCGAAGCCCTGTTGGTTAGGGAAAGCCCAGAGCCCCGATGTCTGTGTTGCTGTAGATGCGCTGCCAATGGCCGGGGACGAGCAGCGAGAGCTTGACTGGCTGGCACTTTCGGTGTGGGTGCAATCGTCCGACGTTCTTGATTTTTTAGGATTTTAATTTTACTGGGCGCCCAGGTGGAGCTGGTGGTAAATGTCGAAGCCCTGTTGGTTAGGGAAAGCACAAATCCCCGATGTCTGTGGTGCTGTAGATGCGCTGCCAATGGCCGCTGAGGAGCAGCAAGAGCTTGACTGGCTGGCACTTTCGGTGTGGGAGCAATCGTCCGATCTTTGTGATTTTTAAAGGTTTTTTTTCAGTGGGTGCCCAGGTGCAGCTGGTGCTAAACGTTGAAGCCCTGTTGGTCAGAGAAAACCCAGAGCCCCGATGTCTGTGGTGCTGTAGATGCGCTGGGAATGAGCAGTGAGGAGCAGCAAGAGCTTGACTGACTGCCACTTTCGGTGTGGGAGCAATCGTCTGACGTTCGTGATTTCTCGGGGTTTTACTTTCAGTGGGCGCCCAGGTGCAGCGGCTGGTAAACGTCGAAGTCCTGTTGGTCAGGGAAAGCCCGGAGCCCCGATGTCTGTGCTGCTGTAGATGCGCTGCCAATGGCCGGGGAGGAGCAGCAAGAGCTTGTGTTGTTGGCATTTTCGTTGTGGGATCAATTGTCCGACGTTCGTGATTTTTTGGGGTTTTTTTTCCAGTGGGCGCCCAGGTGCAGTGGGTGGTAAATGTCGAAGCCCTGTTGGTCAGGGGAAGCCCGGAGCCCCGATGTCTGTTGTGCTGTAGATGCGCAGCCAATCAGCGGTGAGGAGAAGCAAGAGCTTGTGTTGCTGGTACTTTCGGTGTGGGAGCAATCTACCGACATTCGTGATTTTTCGGGGTTTTTTTTCAGTGGGCGCCCAGGTGCAGTGGCTGGTAAATGTCGAAGCCCTGTTGGTCAGGGGAAGCCCGGAGCCCCGATGTCTGTTGTGCTGTAGATGCGCAGCCAATCAGCGGTGAGGAGAAGCAAGAGCTTGTGTTGCTGGTACTTTCGGTGTGGGAGCAATCGACCGACATTCGTGATTTTTTGAGATTTTTTTCAGTGGGCGCCCATGTGCAGCGGGTGGTAAATGTCGAAGCCCTGTTGTTCAGGGAAAGCCCGGAGCCCCGATGTCTGTGGTGCTGTAGATGCGCTGCCAATGGCCGGTGAGGATCAGCAAGATCTTGACTGGCTGGCAGTTAAGGTGTGGGAGAAATCGTCCGATGTTCGTCATTTTTTGGGTTTTTTTTCAGTGGGCGCCCAGGTGCAGCTGGTGGTAAACGTCGAAGCCCTGTTGGTCAGGGAAAGCCCGGAGTCCCGATGTCTGTGGTGCTGTAGATGCGCTGCCAATGGCCGGGGAGGAGCAGCAAGAGCTTGTGTTGTTGGCATTTTCGTTGTGGGAGCAATCGTCCGACGTTCTTGATTTTCTAGGATTTTACGTTTACTGGGCGCCCAGGTGCAGCTGGTGGTAAATGTCGAAGCCCTGTTGGTCAGGGAAAGCACAAATCCCCGATGTCTGTGGTGCTGTAGATGCGCTGCTAATGGCCGCTGAGGAGCAGCAAGAGCTTGACTGGCTGGCACTTTCGGTGTGGGAGCAATCTTCCGATGTTCGTGATTTACCGGGTATTTTTTCAGTGGGCGCCCAGGTGTAGCTGGTGGTAAAAGTCGAAGCCCTGTTGGTCAGGAGAAGCCCAGAGCCCCAATGTCTGTGGTGCTGTAGATGCAATTCCAATGGCCGGTGAGGAGCAGCAAGAGCATAACAGGTTGGCACTTTCAGTGTTGGAGCAATTGTCTGATGTTTGGGATTTTTCAGGTTTTTTTTTCAGTGGGCGCCCAGGTGCAGCTGGTGGTAATTGTCTAAGCCCTGTTCGTCAGGGAAAGCCCGGAGCCCCGATGTCTGTGGTGCTGTAGATGCGCTGGGAATGGGCAGTGAGGAGCAGGAAGAGCTTGACAGTCTGGCACTTGAGTTGTGGGAGCAATCGTCCGACGTTCGTGAATTTTTGGGGGTTTACTTTGAGTGGGCGCCCAGGTGCAGCTGGTGGTAAATGTCGAAGCCCTGTTGGTCAGGGAAAGCCCGGAGCCCCGATGTCTGTGGTGCTGTAGATGCGCTGGGAATGGCTGGTTAGGAGCAGTAAGACCTTGACTGGCTGGCACTTTCGGTGTGGGAGCAATCGACCGATGTTCGTGATTTTTCGGGGTTTTTTCAGTGGGTGCCCAGTTGCATCTGGTGCTAATTGTCTAAGCCCTGTTGGTCAGGGAAAGCCCGGAGTCCCGATGTCTGTGGTGCAGTAGATGCGATGGGATTGGGCAGTGAGGAGCAGCAAGAGCTTGACTGGCTGGCACTTTCGGTGTGGGAGCAATAGTCCGATGTTCGTGATTTTTCAAGTATTTTTTTCAGTGGGCGCCCAGGTGCAGCTGGTGTTCATATGTCGAAGCCCTGTTGTTCAGGGAAAGCCCAGAGCCCCGATGTCTGTGGTGCTGTAGATGCGATGGGAATGGGCGGTGAGGAGCAGCATGAGCTTGTGTTGCTGGCACTTTCGGTTTGGGAGCAATTGTCCGACGTTCGTGATTTCTGAGGATTTTTTTCAGTGGGTGCCCAGGTGCAGCGGGTGGTAAACGTCGAAGCCCTGTTGGTCAGGGATAGCCCGGAGCCCCGATATCTGTGGTGCTGTAGATGCGATGGGAATGGGTGGTGAGGAGCAGCAAGAGCTTGTGTTGCTGGCATTTTCGGTGTGGGAGGAATCGTCCGATATTTGTGACTTTTCGGGTTTTTTTTTCAGTGGGCGCCCAGGTGCAACTGGTGGTATATGTCGAAGCCCTGTTGGTCAGGGGAAGCCCGGAGCCCCGATGTCTGTGGTGCTGTAGATGCGCTGGGAATGGGCGGTGAGGAGCACTAAGAGATTGTGTTGATGGCTCTTTCGGTGTGGGAGCAATCGTCCGATGTTCGTGTTTTTTTCTTATTTTTTTCAGTGGGCGCCCAGGTGCAGTGTGTGGTAAATGTCGAAGCCCTGTTGGTCAGGGAAAGCCTGGAGCCCCGATGTCTGTGGTGCTGTAGATGCGCTGCCAATGGCCGGTGACGAGCAGCAAGAGCTTGACTGGCTGGCACTTTCGGTGTGGGAGCAGTCGTCCGATGTTCGTCATTTTTAGTGGTTTTTTTCAGTGGGCGCCCAGGTGCAGCTGGTGGTAAATGTCGAAGTCCTGTTCGTCAGGGAAAGCCCGGAGCCCCGATGTCTGTGGTGCTGTAGATGCGCTGCCAATGGCCCGTGAGGATCAGCAAGAGCTTGACTGGCTGGCACTTAAGCTGTGGGAGCAATCGTCTGAAGTTCGAGATTTTTCAGGGTTTTTTTCAGTGTGCGCCCAGGTGCAGCAGGTGGTAAATGTCGAAGCACTGTTCCTAAGGGAAAGCCCAGAGCCCCGATGTCTGTGGTGCTGTAGTTCCGCCTGCAATGGCCGGTGAGGAGCAGCAAGAGCTTGACTGGCTGGCACTTTTAGTGTGGGAGCAATCGTCTGATGTTCGTGAGTTTTCGCCATTTTTTTTCAGTGGGCGCCCAGGTGCAGCGGGTGGTAAACGTCGAAGCCCTGTTGGTCAGGGAAAGCCCGGAGCCCCGATGTCTGTGGTGCTGTAGATGCGCTGGGAATGGGCGGTGAGGAGCAGCAAGAGCTTGTGTTACTGGCGCTTAAGGTGTGGGAGCAATCGTCCGACGTTTGTGATTTCTTGGGATTTTTTTTCACTGGGCGCCCAGGTACAGCTGGTTGTAAATGTCGAAGCCCTGTTTGTCAGGGAAAGCCCGGAGCCCCGCTGTCTGTGGTGCTGTAGATGCGCTGCCAATGGCTGGTGGGGAGCAGCAAGAGCTTGACTGGCTGGCACTTAAGCTGTGGGAGCAATCGTCCGACGTTTGTTATTTTTCGGGGTTTTTTCAGTGGGTGCCCAGGTGCAGCTGGTGGTAATCGTTGAAGCCCTGTTCGTCAGGGAAAGCCCGGAGCCCCTGTGTCTGTGGTGCTGTAGATGCGCGGCCAATGGCCGGGGAGGAGCAGCAAGAGATTGTGTTGCTGGCACTTTTGGTGTGGGAGCAATCGTCCGATGTTCATGATTTTTCGGGGTTTTTTTCAGTGGGCGCCCAGGTGCAGCAGGTGGTAAACGTCGAAGCCCTGTTCCTAAGGGAAAGCCCAGAGCCCCGATGGCTGTGGTGCTGTAGTTGCGCCTGCAATGGCCGGTGAGGAGCAGCAAGAGCTTGACTGGCTGGCACTTTCAATGAGGGAGCAATCGTCTGATGTTCATGATTTTTCGGGGTTTATTTTCAGTGGGCGCCCATGTTCAGCTGGTGGTAAATGTCGATGTCTTGTTGGTCAGGGAAAGCCCGGAGCCCCGATGTCTGTGGTGCTGTAGATGCGCTGGGAATGGGCGGTGAAGAGGAGCAAGAGCTTGACTGGCTGGCACTTAAGCTGTTGGAGCAATCGTCCGAGGTTTGTGATTTTTCATGGTTTTTTTGAGTGTGCGCACAGGTGCAGCTGGTGCTAATTGTCAAAGCCCTGTTGGTCAGGGAAAGCCAGCAGCCCCGATATCTGTGGTGCTGTAGATGCGCTGGGAATGGGCGGTGAGGAGCAGTAAGAGCTTGAGTTCGTGGCACTTTCGGTGTGGGAGCAATCGTCCGATGTTTGTGATTTTTTGGGGTTTTTTTTCAGTGGGCCGCCAGGAGGAGCTGGTGGTAAAGGTATAAGCCCTGTTCATCAGGGAAAGCCCGGAGCCCCGATGTCTGTGGTGCTGTAGATGCGCGGCCAATGGCCGGGGAGGAGCAGCAAGAGCTTGACTAGCTGGCACTTTCAGTGTGGGAGCAATCGTCCGACGTTTGTTATTTTTCGGGGTTTTTTTCAGTGGGTGCCCAGGTGCAGCTGGTGGTAAATGTCGAAGCCCTGTTGGTCAGGGAAAGCCCGGAGCCCCGATGTCTGTGGTGCTGTAGATGCGCTGGGATTGGGTGGTGAGGAGCAGCAAGAGCTTGACTGGCTGGCACTTGTGTTGTGGGAGCAATCGTCCGACGTTTGTGTTTTTGTTGGTTTTTTTTTCAGTGGGCGCCCATGTTCAGCTGGTGGTAAACGTTGAAGTGCTGTTAGTCAGGGAAAGCCCGGAGTCCCGATGTCTGAGGTGCTGTCGATGCGCTGGGAATGGGCGGTGAGGAGCAGCAAGAGCTTGACTGGCTGGCACTTTCGGTTTGGGAGCAATCGTCAGACGTTCGTTATTTTTCGGAGTTTTTTTCAGTGGGTGCCCAGGTGCAGTTGGTGGTAAACGTCAAAGCCCTGTTGGTCAGGGAAAGCCCGGAGCCCCGATGTCTGTGGTGCTGTAGATGCGCTGCCAATGGCCGGGGTGGAGCAGCAAGAGCTTGGCTGGCTGGCACTTTCAATGAGGGAGTAATCGTCCGATGTTCGTCATTTTTCGGGTTTTTTTTTCAGTGGGTGCCCAGGTGCAGCTGGTGGTAAACGTCGAAGCCCTGTTGGTCAGGGAAAACCCGGAGCCCCGATGTCTGTGGTGCTGTAGATGCGCTGGGAATGGCCGGGGAGGAGCAGCAAGAGCTTGCCTGGTTGGCACTTTCTGTGTGGGAGCAATCGTCCGACGTTCGTGATTTTTCGGGGTTTTTTTCAGTGGGCTCCCAGGTGCAGCTGGTGGTAAATGTCGAAGCCCTCTTGGTCAGGGAAAGCGCGGAGCCCCGATGTCTGTGGTGCTGTAGATGCGCTGCCAATGGCCGGGTACGAGCAGCAAGAGCTTGACTGGCTGGCACTTTCGGTGTGGGATCAATTGTCCGACGGTCGTGATTTTTTGGGTTTTTTTTTCCAGTGGGCGCCCAGGTGCAGCTGGTGGTAATCGTCGAAGCCCTGTTGGTCAGGGAAAGCCCGGAGCCCCGATGTCTGTGGTGCTGTAGATGCGCTGCCAATGGCCGGGGAGGAGCAGCAAGAGCTTCACTGGCTGGTACTTTCGGTGTCGGAGTGTCCTGGTTCTGGCCAGGATTGAGTTAATATTTACCTGAGCTGGGTGGAGAACTGAAGCTGGTAGCCCCTATGGCTGGGATAGTTAACTAATTAGCTAACAGCTGGAGTTAATTTACCCAAATTAGCCAAAGGGCTATTCCATCCCCTCTGATATGGTGCTCAGTATATAAGTGAGGAGGGTGCTGAAGGGAGGCCCCCTGCTACTTGGAAGAGACTGGATGTGGAGATCTGTTGTGAGCTATTGTACTGTATTTGTGTTCCATCACTGTCTTGTTTTCTTCTGTCATTACTGTTAAATTTACTTTTTGTTCAATCTCAACATGCGTGTTTGATTTTTTTCTGGTTTTCTTTTCTTTATCAAATCTCCTCCTATTCTCTCGGAGAGTGGGGGGAGTGAGAGAGAGACTGCGTAGTCTGGTCCCCGTTGGGGCTGAACTACGACGGGGAGCAGTCGTCCAACGTTAGTGATTTTTGGTGATTTGTTTTCAGTGGGCACCCAGGTGCAGCTGCTGGTAAACTTCGAAGCCCTATGGGTCAGGGAAAGCCCAGAGCCCCGATGTCTGTGGTGCTGTAGCTGCGCTGCCAATGGCCGGTGAGGAGCAGCAAGAGCTTGACTGGCTGGCACTTTCGGTGTGGGGGCAATCGTCCGACGTTCGTGATTTTTCGGGGTTTTTTTTCAGTGGGCACTCAGGTGCATCTGATGGTAAATGTTAAAGCCCTGCTTGTCAGGGAAAGCCCGGAGCCCCGAAGTCTGTGGTGCTGTAGATGTACTGGGAATGAGCGGTGAGGAGTAGCAAGACCTTGAGTTGGTGGAATTTTCGGTGTGGGAGCAATCGTCCGATGTTCGTGATTTTTCGGGGTTTTTTTTTTAAGTGGGCCGCCAGGTGGAGCTGGTGGTAAAGGTATAAGCCCTGTTCATCAGGGAAAGCCCGGAGCACCATGTCTGTGGTGCTGTAGATGCGCTGTGAATGGGCGTTGAGGAGCAGCAAGAGCTTGACTATCTGGCACTTTCGGTGTGGGAGCAATCGTCCGACGTTCGTGATTTTTTGGGATTTTACTTTTACTGGGCGCCCATGTAGAACTGGTGTTAAACGTCGAAGCCCTGTTCTTCAGGGACAGCCCGGAGCCCCGATGTCTGTGGTGCTGTAGATGCGCAGCAAATGGCCGGGGTGGAGCAGCAAGAGATTTACAGGCTGGCACTTTCGGTGTTGGAGCAATCGTCCGACGTTTGTGATTTTTCGGGGGTTTTTTTCAGTGGGTGCTGAGGTGCAGCTGGTGGTAAATGTCGAAGCCCTGTTGGTCAGGGAAAGCCCGGAGCCCCGATGTCTGTGGTGCTGTAGATGCGCTGCCAATGGCCGGTGAGGAGCATCAAGAGTTTGACTGGCTGGCACTTTGGGTGTGGGAGCAATCGTCCGACGTTCGTGAATTTTCGGGTTTTTACTTTCAGTGGGGGCCCAGGTGCAGCTGGTGGTATATGTCGAAGCCCTGTTGGTCAGGGAAAGCCCAGAGCCCCGATGTCTGTGGTGCCGTAGATGCACTGGGAACGGGTGGTGAGGAGCAACAAGAGCTTGACTGGCTGGCACTTTCGGTGTGGGAGCAAACGTCCGATGTTCGTGATATTTCGGGGGTTTTTTTCAGTGGGAGCCCAGGTGTATCGGGTGGTAAACGTCGAAGCCCTATTCGTCAGGGAAAGCCCAGAGCCCCGATGTCTGTGGTGATGTAGATGCGCTGTGAATGGGCGTTGAGGAGCAGCAAGAGCTTGACTATGTGGCACTTTCGGTGTGGGAGCAATCTTCCGATGTTCGTGATTTTTTGAGATTTTTTTCAGTGGACACCCAGGTGCAACTGGTGGTAAACGTCGAAGCCCTGTTGGTCAGGGAAAGCCCGGAGCCCCGATGTCTGTGGTGCTGTAGATGCGCTGGGAATGGGCAGTCAGGAGCAGGAAGAGCTTGCGTTGCTTGCACTTTTGGTGTGGGAGCAATCGTCCGACGTTCGTTATTTTTCGGGTTTTTTTTTCAGTGGGTGCCCAGGTGCAGCGGGTGGTAAATCTCGAAGCCCTGTTGGTCAGGGAAAGTCCGGAGCCCCGATGTCTGTGGTGCTGTAGATGCGCTGGGAATGGGCAGTGAGGAGCAGCAAGAGCTTGACTATCTGGCACTTTCGGTGTGGGAGCAAGAGTCCGATGTTTGTGATTTTTCGGGGGTTTTTTTCAGTGGGTGCCCAGGTGCAGCTGGTGGTATATGTCGAAGCCCTGTTGGTCAGCGAAAGCCCAGAGCCCCGATGTCTGTGGTGCTGTAGATGTGCTGCCAATGGCCCATGAGGATCAGCAACAGCTTGTGTTGCTGGCACTTTCTGTGTGGGAGCAATCGTCCGACGTTTGTGATTTTTGGGGATTTTTTTTCAGTGGGCCGCCAGGTGGAGCTGGTGGTAAATGTCGAAGTCCTGTTGGTCAGGGAAAGCCCGGAGCCCTGATGTCTTTGGTGCTGTAGATGCGCTGCCAATGGCCGGGGAGGAGCAGCAAGAGGTTGTGGTGCTGGTACTTTCGGTGTGGGAGCAATTGACTGACATTCGTTTTTTTTCGGGGTTTTTTTTCAGAGGGAGCCCAGGTGCAGCTGGTGGTAAATGTCGAAGCCCTGTTGGTCAGGGAAAGCCCAGAGCCCCGATGTCTGTGGTGCTGTAGATGCGCTGGGAATGGTCGGGGAGGAGCAGCAAGAGGTTGTGTTGTTAGCACTTTCGGTGTGGGAGCAATCGATCGACATTCGTGATTTTTTGAGATTTTTTTCAGTGGGCGCCCAGGTGCAGCGGGTCGTAAACGTCGAAGCCCTCTTGGTCAGGGAAATCCCAGAGCCCCGATGTCTGTGGTGCTGTAGATGTGCTGGGAATGGCCGGTGAGTAGCAGCAAGAGCTTGACAGGCTGGCACTTTCGGTGTTGGAGCAATCATCCTACTTTCGTGATTTTTCGGGGTTTTATTTCAATGGGCGCCCAGGTGCAGCTGGTGGTAAAGGTATAAGCCCTGTTTGTCAGGGAAAGCCAGGAGCCCCGATGTCTCTGGTGCTGTAGATGCACTAGGAATGGCCGGTGAGGCGCAGCAAGAGCTTTACTGCCTGGCAGTTATGGTGTGGGAGCAATCGTCCGAGGTTCGTGATTTTTCAGGTTTTTTTTCAGTGTGCGCCCAGGTTCAGCTGGTGGTAATTGTCGAAGCCCTGTTGGTCAGGGAAAGCGCGGAGCACCGATGTCTGTGATGCTGTAGATTCGCAGCCAGTGCCTGGGGAGGAGCAGCAAGAGCATGACAGGCTGGCACTTAAGGTGTGGGAGCAATCGTCCGACGTTTGTGTTTTTTTGGTTTTTTTTTGTCAGTGGGCGCCAATGTTCAGCTGGTGGTAAACGTCTAAGTCCTGTTAGTCAGGGAAAGCCCGGAGCCTCGATGTCTGTGGTGCTGTAGATGCGCTTGGAATGGGCGGTGAGGAGCAGCAAGAGCTTGACTGGCTGGCACTTAAGGTGTGCGAGCAATCGTCCGAGGTTCTTGATTTTTCGGGGTTATTTTTAGTGGGCGCCTAGGTTCAGCTGGTGTTAATTGTCGAAGCCCTGTTGGTCAGGGAAAGCGCGGAGCCCCAATGTCTGTGGTGCTGTAGATGCGCTGGGAATGGGCGGTGAGGAGCAGCAAGAGCTTGAGTTGCTGGCACTTTCGGTGTGGAGCAATCATCCGACGTTCGTGATTTCTGGGGATTTTTTTTCAGTGGGCGCCCAGGTTCAGCGGGTGGTAAACGTCGAAGCCCTGTTGGTCAGGGAAAGCCCGGAGCCCCGATATCTGTGGTGCTGTAGATGCGCTGCCAGTGGCTGGGGAGGAGCAGCAAGAGCTTGCGTTGCTGGCACTTTCGGTGTGGGAGCAATCGTCCAATGTTCGTGATTTTTCGGGGTTTTTTTCAGCGGGCGCCCCGGTTCAGCTGCTGGTAAACGTCGAAGCCCTGTTGGTCAGGGAAAGCCCGGAGCCCCGATATCTGTGGTGCTGTAGATGCGCTGGGAATGGGCGGTGAGGAGCAGCAAGAGCTTGACTGGCTGGCACTTTCGGTGTGGGAGAAATCGTCAGACGTTCGTTATTTTTCGGGGTTTTTTTTCAGTGGGTGCCCAGGTGCAGCTGGTGGTAAACGTCGAAGCCCTGTTGGTCAGGGAAAGCCCGGAGCCCCGATGTCTGTGGTGCTGTAGATGCGCTGCCAATGGCCGCTGAGGTGCAGCAAGAGCTTGACTGGCTGGCACTTTCAATGAGGGAGCAATCATCCGATGTTCGTGATTTTTCGGGGTTTTTTTTCAGTGGGTGCAGAGGTGCAGCTGGTGGTAAATGTCGAAGCCCTGTTGGTCAGGGAAAGCCCGGAGCCCCGATGTCTGTGGTGCTGTAGATGCGCTACCAATGGCCGGGTACGAGCAGGAAGAGCTTGACTGGCTGGCACTTTCGTTGTGGGATCAATTGTCCGACGGTCGTGATTTTTTGGGGTTTTTTTTCCAGTGGGCGCCCAGGTGCAGCGGGTGGTAAATGTCGAAGCCCTGTTGGTCAGGGAAAGCCCGGAGCCCCGATGTCTGTGGTGCTGTAGATGCGCTGCCAATGGCCGGGGAGCAGCAGCAAGAGCTTGACTTCCTGGTACTTTCGGTGTCGGAGTGTCCTGGTTCTGGCCAGGATAGACTTAATATTTACCTGAGCTGGGTGGAGAACTGAAGCTGGTAGCCTTTATGGCTGGGATAGTTAACTTATTAGCTAACAGCTGGGGTTAATTTACCCAAATTAGCCAAAGGGCTATTCCATCCCCTCTGATATGGTGCTCAGTATATAAGTGAGAAGGGTGCTGAAGGGAGGCCCCCTGCTACTTGGAAGAGACTGGATGTGGAGATCTGTTGTGAGCTATTGTACTGTATTTGTGTTCCATCACTGTCTTGTTTTCTTCTGTCATTACTGTTAAATTTACTTTTTGTTCAATCTCAACATGCGTGTTTGATTTTTTTTCTGGTTTTCTTTTCTTTATCAAATCTCTTCCTATTCTCTCGGAGAGTGGGGGGAGTGAGAGAGAGACTGCGTAGTCTGGTCCCCGTTGGGGCTGAACTACGACGGGGAGCAGTCGTCCAACGTTCGTGATTTTTGGGGAATTGTTTGCAGTGGGTACCCAGGTGCAGCTGCTGGTACACATCGAAACCCTATGGGTCAGGGAAAGCCCAGAGCCCCGATGTCTGTGGTGCTGCAGCTGCGCTGCCAATGGCCGGGGAGGAGCAGTAAGAGCTTGACTGGCTGGCACTTTCGGTGTGGGAGCAATCGTCCGAGTTTCGTTATTTTTTGGGATTTTTTTCAGTGGACGCCGAAGTGCAGCAGGTGGTAAATGGCGAAGCCCTGTTGGTCAGGTAAAGCCCGGAGCCCCGATGTCTGTGGTACTGTAGATGCGCTGCCAATGGCTGGTGAGGAGCAGCAAGAGCTTGACTGGCTGGCACTTTAGGTGTGGGAGCAATCATCCAACGTTTGTTATTTTTCGCGATTTTATTTCAGTGGGCGCACAGGGCAGCTGGTGGTAAACATCGACGCCCTGTTCGTCAGGGAAAGCCCGGAGCCCCGACGTCTGTGCTGCTGTAGATACGCTGCCAATGGCCCGTGAGGAGCAGGAAGAGCTTGACTGGCTGGCACTTTTGGTGTGGGAGCAATCGTCCGATGTTCTTGATTTTTTGGGGCTTTTTTTCAGTGGGCGCCCAGGTGCAGCTGGTGGTAAACGTAGAAGCCCTGTTGGTCATTGAAAGCCTGGAGCCCCGTTGTCTGTGGTGCTGTAGATGCGCTGGGAATGTCCGGTGAGGGGCATCAAGAGCTTGACAGGCTGGCACTTTCGGTGTGGGAGCAATTGTCCGACGTTCTTGATTTTTTGGGGTTTTTTTCAGTGGGCTCCCAGGTGCAGCTGGTGGTAAATGTCGAAGCCCTGTTGGTCAGGGAAAGCCCGGAGCCACTTTGTCTGTGGTGCTGTAGATGCGCTACCAATGGCCGGGTACGAGAAGCAAGAGCTTGACTGGCTGGCACTTTCGTTGAGGGTCAATTGTCCGACCTTCGTGATTTGTTGGGGTTTTTTTTCCAGTGGGCGCCCAGGTGCAGCGGGTGGTAAATGTCGAAGCCCTGTTGGTCAGGGAAAGCCCGGAGCCTCGATGTCTGTGGTGCTGTAGATGCACTGACAATGGCCCGTGAGGAGCAGCAAGAGCTTGACTGGCTGGCACGTTCGGTGTGGGAGCAATCGTCCGATGTTTGTGATTTTTCGGCGTTTATATTTCAGTGGGCGCCCAGGTGCAGCTGGTGGTATATGTCGAAGCCCTGTTCGTCAGGGAAAGCCCAGAGCCCCGATGTCTGTGGTGCTGTAGATGCGCTGCCAATGGCCCGTGAGGAGCAGCAAGAGATTGTGTTGCTGGCACTTTCCGTGTGGGAGCAATCGTCCGATGTTCGTGATTTTTCGGGGTTTTTTTCAAGTGGGCGCCCAGGTGCAGCAGGTGGTAAATGTCGAAGCCCTGTTCCTAAGGGAAAGCCCAGAGCCCCGATGTCTGTGGTGCTGTAGTTCCGCCTGCAATGGCCGGTGAGGAGCAGCAAGAGCTTGACTGGCTGGCACTTAAGCTGTGGGAGTAATCGTCCGAGGTTCGTGATTTTGCGGGGTTTTTTTCAGTGTGCGCACAGGTGCAGGTGGTGGTAAATGTCGAAGCCCTGTTTGTCAGGAAAAGCCCGGAGCCCCGATGTCTGTGGTGCTGTAGATTCACTGGGAATGGCTTGTGAGGATCAGTAAGAGCTTGACTGGCCGGCACTTTTGGTGTTGGAGTAATCGTCCGATGTTCGTGATTTTTCGGGGTTTTTTTCAGTGGGCGCCCAGGTGCAGCTGGTGGTAAATGTCGAAGCCCTGTTTGTCAGGAAAAGCCCGGAGCCCCGATGTCTGTGGTGCTGTAGATGCACTGGGAATGGCTTGTGAGGATCAGTAAGAGCTTGACTGGCCGGCACTTTTGGTGTTGGAGTAATCGTCCGATGTTCGTGATTTTTCGGGGTTTTTTTCAGTGGGCGCCCAGGTGCAGCTGGTGGTAAATGTCGAAGCCCTGTTCGTCAGGGAAAGCCCAGAGCCCCTATGTCTGTGGTGCTGTAGATGCGCTGGGAATGGGCGGTGAGGAGTAGCAAGAGGTTGACTGGCTGGCGCTTTCGGTGTGGGAGCAATCGACCGATGTTCGTGATTTTTCGGGGTTTTTTTCAGTGGGCGCCCAGGTGCATCTGGTGCTAATTGTCTAAGCCCTGTTGGTCAGGGAAAGCCTGCAGCCCCGATGTCTGTGGTGCTGTAGATGCGCTGGGAATGGGCGGTGATGAGCAGCAAGAGCTTGACTGGCTGGCACTTTCGGTGTGGGAGCAATCGTCCGACGTTTGTGTTTTTTTGTTTTTTTTTTTTCAGTGTACGCCCATGTTCAGCTGGTGGTAAATGTCGAAGCCCTGTTCGTCAGGGAAAGCCCAGAGCCCCGATGTCTGTGGTGCTGTAGATGCGCTGCCAATGGCCCGTGAGGAGCAGCAAGATCTTGACTGGCTGGCACTTAATGTGTGGGAGCAATTGTCCGACGTTCGTGATTTTTGGGGATTCTATTTCAGTGGGCATCCAGGTGCAGCTGGTGGTAAATATAAAAGCCCTGTTCGTCCGGGAAAGCCCGGAGCCCCGATGTCTGTGGTGCTGTAGATGCGTTCGGAATGGGCGGTGAGTAGCAGCAAGAGCTTGACTGGCTGGCACTTTCGGTTTGGGAGCAATCGTCCGATGTTCGTGATTTTTTGGGATTCTTTTTCAGTGGGCCGAGGTGCAGCGGGTGGTAAATGTCGAAGCCATGTTGGTCAGGGAAAGCCCAGAGCCCCGATGTCTGTCGTGCTGTAGATGCGCTGCCAATGACCCGTGAGGAGCAGCAAGAGGTTGACTGGCTGGCACTTTCGGAGTGGGAGTAATCGTTCGACGTTAGTGATTTTTTGGGGATTTTTTTCGACTGGGCCCCCAGGTGCAGCACGTGGTAAATGTCGAAGCCCTGTTGGTCAGGGAAAGCCCGGAGCCCCGATGTCTGTGGTGCTGTAGATGCGCTGGGAATGGGCGGTGAGGAGCAGCAAGTGCTTGTGTTGGTGGCAATTTCGGTGTGGGAGCAATCGTCCGACGTTCATGATTTTTCGGTGTTTTTTTCAGTGTGCGCCCAGGTTCAGTTGGTGGTATATGTCGAAGCCCTGTTCGTCAGGGAAAGCCCAGAGCCCCGATGTCTGTGGTGCTGTAGATGCGCTGGGAATGGCCCGTGAGGAGCAGCAAGAGCTTGACTGGCTGGCACTTTCGGTGTGGGAGCAATCGTCCGATGTTCGTTATTTTTCGGGGTATTTTTCATGTGCACCGAGGTACAGCTGGTGGTAAACGTCGAAGCCCTGTTGGTCAGGGAAAGCCCGGAGGCCCGATGTCTGTGGTGCTGTAGCTGCGCTGCCAATGGCTGGTGAGGAGCAGGAAGAGCTTGACTGGCTGGCACTTTCGGTGTGGGAGCAATCGTCCGATGTTCATGATTTTTCGGGGTTTTATTCTGTGGGCGCCCAGGTGCAGCTGGTGGTAAATGTCGAAGCCCTGTTGGTCAGGGAAAGCCCGGAGCCCCGATGTCTGTGGTGCTGTAGATGCGCTGCCAATGGCCCATGAGGAGCAGCAAGAGCTTGACTGGCTGGCACTTAAGGTGTGGGAGCAATCGTCCGACGTTTGTGATTTCTGGGGATTTTTTTCAGTGGTTGCGCAGGTGCAGCGGGTGGTAAACGTCGAAGCCCTGTTGCTCAGGAAAAGCCCAGAGCCCCGATGTCTGTCGTGCTGTAGATGCACTGCCAATGGCCCGGGAGGAGCAGCAAGAGGTTGACTGACTGGCACTTTCGGTGTGGGAGCAATCGTTCGACGTTCGTTATTTTTTGCGGATTTTTTTCGACTGGGCGCCCAGGTGCAGATGGTGGTATATGTCGAAGCCCTGTTGGTCAGGGAAAGCCCGGACCCCCGATGTCTGTGGTACTGTAGATGCGCTGGGAATGGGCGGTGAGGAGCAGGAAGTGCTTGTGTTGCTGGCACTTTCGGTGTGGGAGCAATCGTCCGACGTTCGTGATTTTTTGGAGGTTTTTTTCAGTGGGAGCCCAGGTGCATCGGGTGGTAAACGTCGAAGCCCTGTTGGTCAGGGAAAGCCCGGAGCCCCGATGTCTGTGGTGCTGTAGATGCCCTGGGAATGGGCAGTGAGGAGCAGCAAGAGCTTTTGTGGGTGGCACTTTCGGTGTGGGAGCAATCGTCCGATGTTCGTGATTTTTTGAGAATTTTTTCAGTGGGCGCCCAGGTGCAGCTTGTGGTAAATGTCGAAGCCCTGTTGGTCAGGGAACGCCCGGAGCCCCGATGTCTGTTGTGCTGTAGGTGCGCTGCCAATGGCCCGTGAGGAGCACCAAGAGCTTGACAGGCTGGCACTTTTGGTGTGGGAGAAATCGTCTGACGTTCGTGATTTTTCGGGGTTTTTTTTCAGTGGGCACCGAGGTGCAGCTGGTGGTAAATGTCGAAGCCCTGTTCATCAGGGAAAGCCCAGAGCCCCGATGTCTGTGGTGCTGTAGCTGCGCTGCCAATGGCCGGTGAGGAGCAGCAAGAGCTTGACTGGCTGGCACTTAAGGTGTGGGAGCAATTGTCCGACGTTCGTGATTTTTTGGGATTTTTATCAGTGGGCGCCCAAGTGCATCTGGTGGTAAATGTCAAAGCCCTGCTCGTGAGGGAAAGCCCGGAGCCCCGATGTCTGTGGTGCTGTAGATGCGCTGCCAATGGCCCATGAGGAGCAGCAAGACCTTGTGTTGCTGGCACTTTCGGTGTGGGAGCAATCGTCCGACGTTCGTGATTTTTGGGGATTTTTTTTCAGGGAGCACCCAGGGGCAGCTGGTGGTAAATGTCGAAGCCCTGTTGGTCAGGGAAAGCCCAGAGCCCCGATGTCTGTGGTGCTGTAGATGCGCTGGGAATGGCCGGGGATGAGCAGCAAGACCTTTACAGGCTGTCATTAAGGTGTGGGAGTAATCGTCCGATGATCGTGATTTTTCAGGGTTTTATTTCAGAGGGCGCCCAGCTGCAGCTGGTGGTAAACGTTGAAGCCCTGTTGGTCAGGGAAAGCCCGGAGACCTGATGTCTGTGGTGCTGTAGATGCGCCGGGAATAGGCGGTGAGGAGCAGCAAGAGCGTGTGTTGCTGTTACTTTCGGTGTGGGAGAAATAGTCCGATGTTCGTGATTTTTCGGGTTTTTTTTTCAGTTGGGGCCCAGGTGCAGCTGGTGCTAAATGACGAAGCCCTGTTGGTCAGGGAAAGCCCGGAGCCCCGATGTCTGTGGTGCTGTAGATGCAGTGCCAATGGCCCGTGAGGAGCAGCGAGAGCTTGAATGGCTGGCATTTTCGGTGTGGTAGCAATTGTCCGACGTTCGTGATTTTTGGGGATTTTTTTTCAGTGGGCACCCAGGTGCAGCTGTTGGTAAATGTCAAAGCCCTGTTCGTCAGGGAAAGCCCAGAGCCCCGATGTCTGTGGTGCTGTAGATGCGCTGGGAATGGGTGGTGAGGAGCAGCAAGAGCTTGACAGGCTGGCACTTTCGGTGTGGGAGTAATCGTCTGAAGTTTTTGATTTTTCAGGTTTTTTTTTCAGTGGGCGCCCATGTTCAGCTGGTGGTAAACGTTGAAGCCCTCTTCGTCAGGGAAAGCCCCGAGCCCCGATGTCTGTGGTGCTGTAGATGCAATGGGAATGGCTGGTGAGTATCAGTAAGAGCTTGACTGGCTGGCACTTTAGGTGTGGGAGCAATCATCCAACGTTTGTGATTATTCGCGATCTTATTTCAATGGGCGCCCAGGTGCAGCTGGTGGTAAACATCGACACCCTGCTCGTCAGGGAAAGCCCAGAGCCCCGATGTCTGTGGTGCTGTAGATGCGCTGCCAATGGCCGCTAAGGAGCAGCAAGAGCTTTACAGGCTGGCACTTGGTTTGTGGGTGCAATCGTCCGACTTTTGTGGTTTTTTTTGGTTTTTTTTTAAGTGGGCGCCCATGTTCAGCTGGTGGTAAACGTCTAAGTGCTGTTAGTCAGGGAAAGCCCGGAGCCCCGATGTCTGTGGTGCTGTAGATGCGCTGGGAATGGGCGGTGAGGAGCAGCAAGAGCTTGACTGGCTGGCACTTTCGGTTTGGGAGTAATCGTCCGACGTTCGTTATTTTTCGGGGTTTTTTTCAGTGTGCGCCCAGGTTCAGCTGGTGGTAATTGTCTAAGCCCTGTTCGTCAGGGAAAGCCCAGAGCCCCGATGTCTGTGGTGCTGTAGATGCGCTGGGAATTGGCAGTGAGGAGCAGCAAGAGCTTGAGTTGCTGGAACTTTCGGTGTGGTAGCAATCGTCAGACGTTCTTTAGTTTTCAAGGTTTTTTTTCAGTGGGTGCCCAGGTGCAGGAGGTGGTAAACGTCGAAGCCCTGTTCGTCAGGGAAAGCCCAGAGCCCCGATGTCTGTGGTGCTGTAGATGCGCTGGGAATGGGCAGTGAGGAGCAGCAAGAGCTTGTGTTGCTGGCACTTTCGGTTTGGGAGCAATCGTCCGATGTTTGTGATTTTTTGAGATTTTTTTCAGTGGGCGCTCAGGTGCAGCGGGTGATAAATATCGAAGCCCTGTTGGTCAGGGAAAGCCCGGAGCCCCGATGTCTGTGGTGTTGTAGATGCGCTGCCAATGGCCCATGAGGAGCAGCAAGAGCTTGACAGGCTGGCACTTTTGGTGTGGGAGGAATCGTCCGACGTTTGTGATTTCTGGGGATTTTTTCAGTGGTTGCGCAGGTGCAGCGGGTGGTAATGTCGAAGCTTTGTTGGTCAGGAAAAGCCCAGAGCCCCGATGTCTGTGGTGCTGTAGATGCGCTGCCAATGGCTGCTGAGGAGCAGCAAGAGCTTGACTGGCTGGCACTTTCGGTGTGGAAGCAATCGTCCGATGTTATTGATTTTTCGGGGTCTTTTTCAGTGGGCGCCCAGGTGCAGCTGGTGGTAAATGTCGAAGCCATGTTGGTCAGGGAAAGCGCGGAGCCCCGATGTCTGTGGTGCTGCAGATGCACTGCCAATGGCTGCTGAGGTGCATCAAGAGCGTGACTACCTGGCACTTAAGGTGTGGGATCAATCACCCGACGTTTGTGATTTCTGGGGATTTTTTTTCAGTGGGTGCCCAGGTGCAGCGTGTGGTAAATGTCGAAGCCCTGTTTGTCAGGGAAAGCCCGGAGCCCCGATGTCTGTGGTGCTGTAGATGCACTGGGAATGGGCGGTGAGGAGCAGCAAGAGATTGTGTTGCTGGCACTTTCGGTGTGGGAGCAATCGTACGATGTTCGTGATTTTTCGGTGTTTTTTTCAGTGTGCGCCCAGGTGCAGCTGGTGGTAAATGTCGAAGCCCTGTTGGTCAGGGAAAGCCCAGAGCCCCGATGTCTGTGGTGCTGTAGATGCACTGGGAATGGGCGGTGAGGAGCAGCAAGAGATTGTGTTGCTGGCACTTTCGGTGTGGGAGCAATCGTACGATGTTCGTGGATTTTTGGTATTTTTTTCAGTGGGCGCCCAGGTGCAGTGGGTGGTAAATGTCGAAGCCCTGTTGGTCAGGGAAAGCCTGGAGCCCCGATGTCTGTGGTGCTGTAGATGCGCTGCCAATGGCTGGTGAGGAGCAGCAAGAGCTTGACTGGCTGGCACTTTCGGTGTGGAAGCAATCGTCCGATGTTCTTGATTTTTCGGGGTTTTTTTCAGTGGGCGCCCAGGTGCAGCTGGTGGTAAATGTCGAAGCCATGTTGGTCAGGGAAAGCGCGGAGCCCCAATGTCTGCGGTGCTGCAGATGCACTGCAAATGGCCGCTGAGGTGCATCAAGAGCGTGACTACCTGGCACTTAAGGTGTGGGATCAATCACCTGCCGTTTGTGATTTCTGGGGATTTTTTTTCAGTGGGTGCCCAGGTGCAGCGTGTGGTAAATGTCGAAGCCCTGTTGGTCTGGGAAAGCCCGGAGCCCCGATGTCTGTGATGCTGTAGATGCGCTGGGAACGGCCGGTGAGGAGCAGCAAGAGATTGTGATGCTGGCATTTTCGGTGTCGGAGCAATCGTCCGATGTTCTTGATTTTTTGTATTTTTTTCAGTGGGCGCCCAGGTGCAGTGGGTGGTAAATGTCGAAGCCCTGTTTGTCAGGGAAAGCCCGGAGCCCCGATGTCTGTGGTGCTGTAGATGCGCTGGGAATGGGAGGTGAGGAGCAGCAAGAGCTTGACTGGCTGGCACTTAAGGTGTGGGAGCAATCGTCCGAGGTTCGTGATTTTTCGGTGTTTTTTTCAGTGTGCGCCCAGGTGCAGCTGGTGGTAAATGTCGAAGCCCTGTTCGTCAGGGAAAGCCGAGAGCCCCGATGTCTGTGGTGCTGTAGATGCACTGGGAATGGGCGGTGAGGAGCAGCAAGAGATTGTGTTGCTGGCACTTTCGGTGTGGGAGCAATCGTGCGATGTTCGTGGTTTTTTGGTATTTTTTTCAGTGGGCGCCCAGGTGCAGTGGGTGGTAAATGTCGAAGCCCTGTTGGTCAGGGAAAGCCCGGAGACCCGATGTCTGTGGTGCTGTAGTGCGCTGCCAATGGCCGGTGAGGAGCAGCAAGAGCTTGACTGGCTGGCACTTTTGGTGTGGGAGCAATCGTCCGATGTTCGTCATTTTTCGGGGTTTTTTTCAGTGGGCGCCCAGGTGCAGCAAGTGGAAAAAGTCGAAGCCCTGTTCCTAAGGGAAAGCCCAGAGCCCCGATGTCTGTGTTGCTGTAGTTCCGCCTGCAATGGCCGGTGAGGAGCAGCAAGAGCTTGACTGGCTGGCACTTTCAATGATGGAACAATCGTCTGATGTTCGTGATTTTTCGGGGTTTATTTTCAGTGGGCGCCCAGGTGCAGCGGGTGGTAAACATCGAAGCCCTGTTGGTCAGGGAAAGCCCGGAGCCCCGATGTCTGTGGTGCTGTAGATGCGGTGCCAGTGGCTGGGGAGGAGCAGCAAGAGCTTGCGTTCCTGGCACTTTCGGTGTGGGAGCAATCGTCCGACGTTCGTGATTTTTTGGGATTTTACTTTTACTGGGCGCCCGTGTGGAGCTGGTGTTAAACGTTGAAGCCCTGTTGGTCAGCGAAAGCCCAGAGCCCCGATGTCTGTGGTGCTGTAGATGCGCTGCCAATGGCCGCTGAGGTGCAGCAAGAGCTTGACTGGCTGGCACTTTCAATGAGGGAGCAATCATCCGATGTTCGTGATTTTTCGGGGTTTTTTTTCAGTGGGTGCTGAGGTGCAGGTGGTGGTAAACGTCGAAGCCCTGTTGGTCTGGGAAAGCCCGGATCCCCCGTGCCTGTGGTGCTGTAGATGCGCTGCCAATGACCGCTGAGGTGCAGGAAGAGCTTGACTGGCTGGCACTTTCAATGAGGGAGCAATCGTCCGATGTTCGTGATTTTTAGGGATTTTTTTTCAGTGGGTGCTGAGGTGCACGTGGTGGTAAACGTCGAAGCCCTGTTGGTCTGGGAAAGCCCGGATCCCCCGTGCCTGTGGTGCTGTAGATGCGCTGCCAATGGCCGCTGTGGTGCAGGAAGAGCTTGACTGGCTGGCACTTTCAATTAGGGAGCAATCGTCCGATGTTCGTGATTTTTAGGGATTTTTTTTCAGTGGGGACCCAGGTGCAGCTGGTGGTAAACGTTGAAGCCCTGTTGGTCAGGGAAAGCCCGGAGCCCCGATGTCTGTGGTGCTGTAGATGCGCGGCCAATGGCCCATGAGGAGCAGCAAGAGCTTGACTGGCTGGCACTTTCGGTGTGGGAGCAATCGTCCGATGTTCGTGAGTGTTCGGGGTTTTTTTTCAGTAGGCGCCCAGCTGCAACTGTTGGTAAATGTTGAAGCTCTGTTCGTAAGGGAGAGCCCAGAGCGCCAATGTCTGTGGTGCTGTAGATGCGCTGCCAATGGCCTGTGTGGAGCAGCAAGAGCTTGTGTTGCTGGCACTTTCGGTGTGGGAGCAATCGTCCGATGTTCGGGATGTTTTTCAGTGGGCGCCCAAGTGCAGCGGCTGGTAAATGTCGAAGCCCTGTTGGTCAGGGAAAGCCCGGAGCCCCGATGTCTGTGGTGCTGTAGATGCAGTGCCAATGGCCCGTGAGGAGCAGCGAGAGCTTTACTGGCTGGCATTTTCGGTGTGGGAGAAATTGTCCGACGTTCTTGATTTTTCGGGATTATTTTTCAGTGGGCACCCAGGTGCAGCTGGTGGTAAATGTCAAAGCCCTGTTCGTCAGGGAAAGCCCGGAGCCCCGATGTCTGTGGTGCTGTAGATGCGCTGGGAATGGGCGGTGAGGAGCAGCAAGAGCTTCAGTTGCTGGCACTTTAGGTGTGGGAACGATCGTCAGACGTTCGTTATTTTTCGGGGTTTTTTTTTTAGTGGGCGCCCAGGTGCAGCAGTGGTAAATTTCGAAGCCCTGTTGGTCAGGGAAAGCCCGGAGCCCCGATGTCTGTGGTGCTGCAGATGCGCTGCCAATGGCCAGTAAGGAGCAGCAAGAGCTTGACTGGCTGGCACTTTCGGTGTGGGAGCAATCGTCCAACGTTTTTCATTTTTCAGGTTTTTTTTTCAGTGGGCGCCCATGTTCAGCTGGTGGTAAACGTTGAAGCCCTGTTCGTCAGGGAAAGCCCGGAGCCCCGATGTCTGTGGTGCTGTAGATGCACTGGGAAAGGCTGGTGAGGATCAGTAAGAGCTTTTCTGGCTGGCACTTTCGGTGTGGGAGCAATCGTCCAACGTTTGTGATTTTTCGGAGTTTTATTCAGTGTGCGCCCACGTCCAACTGGTGGTATATGTCGAAGCCCTGTTCGTCAGGGAAAGCCCAGAGCCCTGATGTCTGTGGTGCTGTAGATGCGCTGGGAATGGGCGGTGAGGAGTAGCAAGAGCTTGAGTTGCTGGAACTTTCGGTGTGGGAGCAATCGTCCGACGTTCGTGATATTTCGGGTTTTTTTTTCAGTGGGCGCCCAGGTGCAGCTGGTGGTAAATGTCGAAGCCCTGTTGGTCAGGGAATGCCCGGAGCCCCGATGTCTGTGGTGCTGTAGATGCGCTGCCAATGGCCGGTGAGGAGCAGTAAGAGTTTGACTGGCTGGCACTTTCGGTGTGGGAGCAATCGTCCGATGTTCGTGATTTTTTGGGGTTTTTTTTCAGTGGGAACCCAGGTGCAGCGGGTGGTACATGTCGAAGCCCTGTTGGTCAGGGAAAGCCCGGAGCCCCGATGTCTGTGGTGCTGTAGATGCGCTGCGAATGGCCGCTGAGGAGCAGCAAGAGCTTGACTGGCTGGCACTTTCGGTGTGGGAGCAATTGTCAGACGTTCATTATTTTTCAAGGTTTTTTTTCAGTGGGTGGCCAGGTGCAGGAGGTCGTAAACGTCGAAGCCCTGTTCGTCAGGGAAAGCCCAGAGCCCCGATGTCTGTGGTGCTGTAGATGCGCTGGGAATGGGCAGTGAGGAGCAGCAAGAGCTTGTGTTGCTGGCACTTTCGGTGTGGGAGCAATCGTCCAATGTTCGTGATTTTTTGAGATTTTTTCAGTGGGCGCCCAGGTGCAGCGGGTGGTAAATGTCGAAGCCCTGTTGGTCAGGGAAAGCCCGGAGCCCCGATGTCTGTGGTGCTGTAGATGCGCTGCCAATGCCCGGTGAGGAGCAGCAAGAGCTTGACTGGCTGGCACTTTCAATGAGGGAGCAATCGTCCGACGTTCGTGATTTTTAGGGATTTTTTTTCTGTGGGCACCCACGTGCAGCTGTTGGTAAATGTCAAAGCCCTGTTCGTCAGGGAAAGCCCAGAGCCCCGATGTCTGTGGTGCTGTAGATGCGCTGGGAATGGCCGGTGAGGAGCAGCAAGAGCTTGACTGGCTGGCACTTTCGGTGTGGGAGTAATCGTCCGACTTTTGTGGTTTTTTGGGTTTTTTTTTCAGTGGGCGCCCAGGTGCAGCTGGTGGTAAACGTCGAAGCCCTGTTGGTCAGGGAAAGCCCGGAGCCCCGATGTCTGTGGTGCTGTAGATGCGCTGAGAATGGGCGGTGAGGAGCAGCAAGAGCTTCAGTTGCTGGCACTTTCGGTGTGGGAACGATCGTCAGACGTTCGTTATTTTCCGGGTTTTTTTTTAGTGGGCGCCCAGGTGCAGCAGTGGTAAATTTCGAAGCCCTGTTGGTCAGGGAAAGCCCGGAGCCCCGATGTCTGTGGTGCTGCAGATGCGCTGCCAATGGCCAGTGAGGAGCAGCAAGAGGTTGACTGGCTGGCACTTTCGGTGTGGGAGCAATCGTCCAACGTTTTTCATTTTTCAGGTTTTTTTTTCAGTGGGCGCCCATGTTCAGCTGGTGGTAAACGTTGAAGCCCTCTTCGTCAGGGAAAGCCCGGAGCCCCGATGTCTGTGGTGCTGTAGATGCACTGGGAATGGCTGGTGAGGATCAGTAAGAGCTTGACTGGCTGGCACTTTAGGTGTGGGAGCAATCATCCAACGTTTGTGATTATTCGCGATCTTATATCAGTGGGCGCCCAGGTGCAGCTGGTGGTAAACATCGACACCCTGTTCGTCAGGGAAATCCCAGAGCCCCGATGTCTGTGGTGCTGTAGAAGCCCTGCCAATGGCCGCTGAGGAGCAGCAAGAGCTTGACTGGCTGGGACTTTCAATGAGGGAGCAATCGTCTGATGTTCGTGATTTTTCGGGGTTTTTTTTCAGTGGGCGCCCAGGTGCAGCTGGTCGTAATTGTCTAAGCCCTGTTCGTCAGGGAAAGACCAGAGCCCCGATGTCTGTGGTGCTGTAGATGCGCTGGGAATGGGCAGTGAGGAGCAGCAAGAGCTTGAGTTGCTGGCACTTTCGGTGTGGGAGCAATCGTCAGACGTTCGTTATTTTTCAAGGTTTTTTTTCAGTGGGCGCCCAGGTGCAGGAGGTGGTAAACGTCGAAGCCCTGTTCGTCAGGGAAAGCCCAGAGCCCCGATGTCTGTGGTGCTGTAGATGCGCTGGGAATGGGCAGTGAGGAGCAGCAAGAGCTTGTGTTGCTGGCACTTTCGGTGTGGGAGCAATCGTCCGATGTTCGTGATTTTTTGAGATTTTTTTCAGTGGGCGCCCAGGTGCTGCGGGTGATAAATGTCGAAGCCCTGTTGGTCAGGGAAAGCCCGGAGCCCCGATGTCTGTGGTGCTGTAGATGCGCTGGGAATGGTCAGTGAGGAGCAGCAAGAGCTTGACAGGCTGGCATTTAAGGTGTGGGAGCAATCGTCCGACGTTCGTGATTTTTTGGGGTTTTTTTTCAGTGGGCGCCCAGGTGCAGCCTGTGGTAAATGTCGAAGCCCTGTTGGTCAGGGAAAGCCCGGAGCCCCGATGTCTGTGGTGCTGTAGATGCGCTGCCAATGGCTGGTGAGGAGGAGTAAGAGCTTGACTGGCTGGCACTTTCGGTGTGGGAGCAATTGTCCGACGTTCGTGATTTTTTGGGGTTTTTTTTCAGTGGGCGCCCAGGTGCAGCGGGTGGTACATGTAGAAGCCCTGTTGGTCAGGGAAAGCCCGGAGCCCCGATATCTGTGGTGCTGTAGATGCGCTGGGAATGGGCAGTGAGGAGCAGCAAGAGCTTGAGTTGCTGGCACTTTCGGTGTGGGAGCAATCGTCCGACGTTCGTTATTTTTCAAGGTTTTTTTTCAGTGGGTGCCCAGGTGCAGGAGGTGGTAAACGTCGAAGCCCTGTTCGTCAGGGAAAGCCCAGAGACCCGATGATTGTGGTGCTGTAGATGCGCTGGGAATGGGCAGTGAGGAGCAGCAAGAGATTGTGTTTCTTGCACTTTCGGTGTGGGAGCAATCGTCCGATGTTCGTGATTTTTTGAGATTTTTTTCAGTGGGCGCTCAGGTGCAGCGGGTGATAAATGTCGAAGCCCTGTTGTTCAGGGAAAGCCCGGAGCCCCGATGTCTGTGGTGCTGTAGATGCGCTGCCAATGGCCGGTGGGGAGCAGCAAGAGCTTGACAGGCTGGCACTTTCAGTGCGGGAGCAATCGTCCGACGTTCGAGATTTTTTGGGATTTTACTTTTACTGGGCGCCCGTGTGGAGCTGGTGTTAAACGTCGAAGCCCTGTTGGTCAGGGAAAGCCCAGAGCCCCGATGTCTGTGGTGCTGTAGATGCGCTGCCAATGGCCGCTGAGGTGTAGCAAGAGCTTGAGTTGCTGGCACTTTCAATGAGGGAGCAATTGTCCGATGTTCGTGATTTTTTGGGTTTTTTTCTCAGTGGGTGCTGAGGTGCAGCTGGTGGTGTATGTCGAAGCCCTGTTTGTCTGGGAAAGCCCGGATCCCCCGATGTCTGTGGTGCTGTAGAGGCGCTGCCAATGGCCGCTGAGGTGCAGGAAGAGCTTGACTGGCTGGCACTTTCAATGAGGGAGCAATCGTCCGATGTTCGTGATTTTTAGGGATTTTTTTTCAGTGGGCGCCCAAGTGCAGCTGGTGGTAAATGTCAAAGCCCTGCTCGTGAGAGAAAGCCCGGAGCCCCGATGTCTGTGGTGCTGTAGATGCGCTGCCAATGGCCCATGAGGAGCAGCAAGACCTTGTGTTGCTGGCACTTTCGGTGTGGGAGCAATCGTCCGACGTTCGTGATTTTTGGGGATTTTTTTTCAGGGAGCACCCAGGTGCAGCTGGTGGTAAATGTCAAAGCCCTGTTGGTCAGGGAAAGCCCAGAGCCCCGATGTCTGTGGTGCTGTAGATGCGCTGCCAATGGCCGGGGATGAGCAGCAAGAGCTTGACAGGCTGGCATTAAGGTGTGGGAGCAATCGTCCGATGATCGTGATTTTTCGGGGATTTATTTCAGAGGGCGCCCAGCTGCAGCTGGTGGTAAACGTTGAAGCCCTGTTGATCAGGGAAAGCCCGGAGCCCCGATGTCTGTGGTGCTGTAGATGCGCTGCCAATGGCCGGGGAGGAGCAGCAAGAGCTTGACTGGCTGGCACTTTCGGTGTGGGAGCAATCGTCCGATGTTCGTGACTGTTCGGGGGTTTTTTTCAGTGGGCGCCCAGCTGCAACTGTTGGTAAATGTTGAAGCCCTGTTCGTAAGGGAAAGCCCAGAGCGGCAATGTCTGTGGTGCTGTAGATGTGCTGCCAATGGCCTGTGTGGAGCAGCAAGACCTTGACTGGCTGGCACTTTCGGTGTGGGAGCAATCGTCCGATGTTCGTGATTTTTTGGGATTTTTTTCAGTGGGCGCCCAAGTGCAGCGGCTGGTAAATGTCGAAGCCCTGTTGGTCAGGGAAAGCCCGGAGCCCCGATGTCTGTGGCGCTGTAAATGCGCTGGGAATGGGCGGTGAGGAGCAGCAAGAGCTTGAGTTGCTGGCACTTTTGGTGTGGGAACGATCGTCAGACGTTCGTTATTTTTCGGGGTTTTTTTTTAGTGGGCGCCCAGGTGCAGCAGTGGTAAATTTCGAAGCCCTGTTGGTCAGGGAAAGCCCGGAGCCCTGATGTCTGTGGTGCTGTAGATGCGCTGCCAATGGCCAGTAACGAGCAGCAAGAGGTTGACTGGCTGGCACTTTCGGTGTGGGAGCAATCGTCCGACGTTTTTGATTTTTCAGGTTTTTTTTTCAGTGGGCGCCCATGTTCAGCAGGTGGTAAACGTTGAAGCCCTGCTCGTGAGGGAAAGCCCGGAGCCCCGATGTCTGTGGTGCTGTAGATGCACTGGGAATGGCTGGTGAGGATCAGTAAGAGCTTG
Source organism: Chlamydotis macqueenii (assembly GCF_036417535.1). NCBI lineage: Eukaryota > Metazoa > Chordata > Aves > Otidiformes > Otididae > Chlamydotis > Chlamydotis macqueenii. Next base: position 648,986 of record NW_028239093.1, on the reverse strand, counting down.
ACTGGCTGGCACTTTCAATGAGGGAGCAATCATCCAACGTTTGTGATTATTCGCGATCTTATTTCAGTGGGCGCCCAGGTGCAGCTGGTGGTAAACATCGACACCCTGTTCATCAGGGAAAGCCCAGAGCCCCAATGTCTGTGGTGCTGTAGATGCGCTGGGAATGGGCAGTGAGGAGCAGCAAGAGCTTGATTTGCTGGCACTTTCGGTGTGGGAGCAATCGTCCCATGTTCGTGATTTTTTGAGATTTTTTTCAGTGGACGCTCAGGTGCAGCGGGTGATACATGTCGAAGCCCTGTTGGTCAGGGAAAGCCCGGAGCCCCGATGTCTGTGGTGCTGTAGATGCGCTGCCAATGGCTGGTGAGGAGCAGCAAGAGCTTGACTGGCTGACACTTTCGGTGTGGGAGCAATCGTCCGACGTTCGTGATTTTTTGGGGTTTTTTTTCAGTGGGCGCCCAGGTGCAGCTGGTGGTAAATGTCGAAGCCCTGTTGGTCAGGGAAAGCCCGGAGCCCGGATGTCTGTGGTGCTGTAGATGCGCTGCCAATGGCTGGTGAGGAGCAGCAAGAGCTTGACTGGCTGGCACTTTCAATGAGGGAGCAATCGTCCGATGTTCGTGAGTTTTTAGGATTTTTTTTCAGTGGGGACCCAGGTTCAGCTGGTGGTAAACGTCGAATCCCTGTTGGTCAGGGAAAGCCCGGAGCCCCGATGTCTGTGGTGCTGTAGATGCAGTGCCAATGGCCCGTGAGGAGCAGCGAGAGCTTGAATGGCTGGCATTTTCGGTGTGGTAGCAATTGTCCGACGTTCGTGATTTTTGGGGATTATTTTTCAGTGGGCACCCAGGTGCAGCTGTTGGTAAATGTCAAAGCCCTGTTGGTCAGGGAAAGCCCAGAGCCCCGATGTCTGTGGTGCTGTAGATGCGCTGGGAATGGGCGGTGAGGAGCAGCAAGAGCTTGACTGGCTGGCACTTTCGGTGTGGGAGTAATCGTCCGACGTTTTTGATTTTTCAGGTTTTTTTTTCAGTGGGCGCCCATGTTCAGCTGGTGGTAAACGTTGAAGCCCTCTTCGTCAGGGAAAGCCCCGAGCCCCGATGTCTGTGGTGCTGTAGATGCACTGGGAATGGCTGGTGAGTATCAGTAAGAGCTTGACTGGCTGGCACTTTAGGTGTGGGAGCAATCATCCAATGTTTGTGATTATTCGCGATCTTATTTCAGTGGGCGCCCAGGTTCAGCTGGTGGTAAACATCGACACCCTGCTCGTCAGGGAAAGCCCAGAGCCCCGATGTCTGTGGTGCTGTAGATGCGCTGCCAATGGCCGCTGAGGAGCAGCAAGAGCTTTACAGGCTGTCACTTGTGTTGTGGGTGCAATCGTCCGACGTTTGTGGTTTTTTTTGTTTTTTTTTTCAGTGGGCGCCCATGTTCAGCTGGTGGTAAACGTCGAAGCCCTGTTCGTCAGGGAAAGCCCAGAGCCCCGATGTCTGTGGTGCTGTAGATGCGCTGGGAATTGGCAGTGAGGAGCAGCAGGAGCTTGAGTTGCTGGAACTTTCGGTGTGGGAGCAATCGTCAGACGTTCTTTATTTTTCAAGGTTTTTTTTCAGTGGGTGGCCAGGTGCAGGAGGTGGTAAACGTCGAAGCCCTGTTCGTCAGGGAAAGCCCAGAGCCCCGATGTCTGTGGTGCTGTAGATGCGCTGGGAATGGGCAGTGAGGAGCAGCAAGAGCTTGTGTTGCTGGCACTTTCGGTGTGGGAGCAATCGTCCAACGTTTTTCATTTTTCAGGTTTTTTTTTCAGTGGGCGCCCATGTTCAGCTGGTGGTAAACGTTGAAGCCCTCTTCGTCAGGGAAAGCCCGGAGCCCCGATGTCTGTGGTGCTGTAGATGCACTGGGAATGGCTGGTGAGGATCAGTAAGAGCTTGACTGGCTGGCACTTTAGGTGTGGGAGCAATCATCCAACGTTTGTGATTATTCGCGATCTTATATCAGTGGGCGCCCAGGTGCAGCTGGTGGTAAACATCGACACCCTGTTCGTCAGGGAAATCCCAGAGCCCCGATGTCTGTGGTGCTGTAGAAGCCCTGCCAATGGCCGCTGAGGAGCAGCAAGAGCTTGACTGGCTGGGACTTTCAATGAGGGAGCAATCGTCTGATGTTCGTGATTTTTCGGGGTTTTTTTTCAGTGGGCGCCCAGGTGCAGCTGGTCGTAATTGTTTAAGCCCTGTTCGTCAGGGAAAGACCAGAGCCCCGATGTCTGTGGTGCTGTAGATGCGCTGGGAATGGGCAGTGAGGAGCAGCAAGAGCTTGAGTTGCTGGCACTTTCGGTGTGGGAGCAATCGTCAGACGTTCGTTATTTTTCAAGGTTTTTTTTCAGTGGGCGCCCAGGTGCAGGAGGTGGTAAACGTCGAAGCCCTGTTCGTCAGGGAAAGCCCAGAGCCCCGATGTCTGTGGTGCTGTAGATGCGCTGGGAATGGGCAGTGAGGAGCAGCAAGAGCTTGTGTTGCTGGCACTTTCGGTGTGGGAGCAATCGTCCGATGTTCGTGATTTTTTGAGATTTTTTTCAGTGGGCGCCCAGGTGCTGCGGGTGATAAATGTCGAAGCCCTGTTGGTCAGGGAAAGCCCGGAGCCCCGATGTCTGTGGTGCTGTAGATGCGCTGGGAATGGTCAGTGAGGAGCAGCAAGAGCTTGACAGGCTGGCACTTAAGGTGTGGGAGCAATCGTCCGACGTTCGTGATTTTTTGGGGTTTTTTTTCAGTGGGCGCCCAGGTGCAGCCTGTGGTAAATGTCGAAGCCCTGTTGGTCAGGGAAAGCCCGGAGCCCCGATGTCTGTGGTGCTGTAGATGCGCTGCCAATGGCTGGTGAGGAGGAGTAAGAGCTTGACTGGCTGGCACTTTCGGTGTGGGAGCAATTGTCCGACGTTCGTGATTTTTTGGGGTTTTTTTTCAGTGGGCGCCCAGGTGCAGCGGGTGGTACATGTAGAAGCCCTGTTGGTCAGGGAAAGCCCGGAGCCCCGATATCTGTGGTGCTGTAGATGCGCTGGGAATGGGCAGTGAGGAGCAGCAAGAGCTTGAGTTGCTGGCACTTTCGGTATGGGAGCAATCGTCCGACGTTCGTTATTTTTCAAGGTTTTTTTTCAGTGGGTGCCCAGGTGCAGGAGGTGGTAAACGTCGAAGCCCTGTTCGTCAGGGAAAGCCCAGAGCCCCGATGTCTGTGGTGCTGTAGATGCGCTGGGAATGGGCAGTGAGGAGCAGCAAGAGATTGTGTTTCTTGCACTTTCGGTGTGGGAGCAATCGTCCGATGTTCGTGATTTTTTGAGATTTTTTTCAGTGGGCGCTCAGGTGCAGCGGGTGATAAATGTCGAAGCCCTGTTGTTCAGGGAAAGCCCGGAGCCCCGATGTCTGTGGTGCTGTAGATGCGCTGCCAATGGCCGGTGGGGAGCAGCAAGAGCTTGACAGGCTGGCACTTTCAGTGCGGGAGCAATCGTCCGACGTTCGAGATTTTTTGGGATTTTACTTTTACTGGGCGCCCGTGTGGAGCTGGTGTTAAACGTCGAAGCCCTGTTGGTCAGGGAAAGCCCAGAGCCCCGATGTCTGTGGTGCTGTAGATGCGCTGCCAATGGCCGCTGAGGTGTAGCAAGAGCTTGAGTTGCTGGCACTTTCAATGAGGGAGCAATTGTCCGATGTTCGTGATTTTTTGGGTTTTTTTCTCAGTGGGCGCCCAGGTGCAGCTGGTGGTGTATGTCGAAGCCCTGTTGGTCTGGGAAAGCCCGGATCCCCCGATGTCTGTGGTGCTGTAGAGGCGCTGCCAATGGCCGCTGAGGTGCAGGAAGAGCTTGACTGGCTGGCACTTTCAATGAGGGAGCAATCGTCCGATGTTCGTGATTTTTAGGGATTTTTTTTTCAGTGGGGACCCAGGTGCAGCTGGTGGTAAACATCGAAGCCCTGTTGGTCAGGGAAAGCCCAGAGCCCTGATGTCTGTGGTGCTGTAGATGCGCTGCCAATGGCCCATGAGGAGCAGCAAGAGCTTGACTGGCTGGCACTTTCGGTGTGGGAGCAATCGTCCGATGTTCGTGATTTTTTGAGATTTTTATCAGTGGGCGACCAAGTGCAGCTGGTGGTAAATGTCAAAGCCCTGCTCGTGAGAGAAAGCCCGGAGCCCCGATGTCTGTGGTGCTGTAGATGCGCTGCCAATGGCCCATGAGGAGCAGCAAGACCTTGTGTTGCTGGCACTTTCGGTGTGGGAGCAATCGTCCGACGTTCGTGATTTTGGGGGATTTTTTTTCCGGGAGCACCCAGGTGCAGCTGGTGGTAAATGTCAAAGCCCTGTTGGTCAGGGAAAGCCCAGAGCCCCGATGTCTGTGGTGCTGTAGATGCGCTGCCAATGGCCGGGGATGAGCAGCAAGAGCCTGACAGGCTGGCATTAAGGTGTGGGAGCAATCGTCCGATGATCGTGATTTTTCGGGGATTTATTTCAGAGGGCGCCCAGCTGCAGCTGGTGGTAAACGTTGAAGCCCTGTTGATCAGGGAAAGCCCGGAGCCCTGATGTCTGTGGTGCTGTAGATGCGCTGGGAATAGGCGGTGAGGAGCAGCAAGAGCGTGTGTTGCTGGTACTTTCGGTGTGGGAGAAATAGTCCGATGTTCGTGATTTTTCGGGTTTTTTTTTCAGTGGGCGCCCATGTTCAGCTGGTGCTAAATGATGAAGCCCTGTTGGTCAGGGAAAGCCCGGAGCCCCGATGTCTGTGGTGCTGTAGATGCGCTGCCAATGGCCGGGGAGGAGCAGCAAGAGCTTGACTGGCTGGCACTTTCGGTGTGGGAGCAATCGTCCGATGTTCGTGACTGTTCGGGGGTTTTTTTCAGTGGGCGCCCAGCTGCAACTGTTGGTAAATGTTGAAGCCCTGTTCGTAAGGGAAAGCCCAGAGCGGCAATGTCTGTGGTGCTGTAGATGTGCTGCCAATGGCCTGTGTGGAGCAGCAAGAGCTTGACTGGCTGGCACTTTCGGTGTGGGAGCAATCGTCCGATGTTCGTGATTTTTTGGGATTTTTTTCAGTGGGCGCCCAAGTGCAGCGGCTGGTAAATGTCGAAGCCCTGTTGGTCAGGGAAAGCCCGGAGCCCCGATGTCTGTGGCGCTGTACATGCGCTGGGAATGGGCGGTGAGGAGCAGCAAGAGCTTGAGTTGCTGGCACTTTTGGTGTGGGAACGATCGTCAGACGTTCGTTATTTTTCGGGGTTTTTTTTTAGTGGGCGCCCAGGTGCAGCAGTGGTAAATTTCGAAGCCCTGTTGGTCAGGGAAAGCCCGGAGCCCTGATGTCTGTGGTGCTGTAGATGCGCTGCCAATGGCCAGTAACGAGCAGCAAGAGGTTGACTGGCTGGCACTTTCGGTGTGGGAGCAATCGTCCGACGTTTTTGATTTTTCAGGTGTTTTTTTCAGTGGGCGCCCATGTTCAGCAGGTGGTAAACGTTGAAGCCCTGCTCGTGAGGGAAAGCCCGGAGCCCCGATGTCTGTGGTGCTGTAGATGCACTGGGAATGGCTGGTGAGGATCAGTAAGAGCTTGACTGGCTGGCACTTTCAATGAGGGAGCAATCATCCAACGTTTGTGATTATTCGCGATCTTATTTCAGTGGGCGCCCAGGTGCAGCTGGTGGTAAACATCGACACCCTGTTCATCAGGGAAAGCCCAGAGCCCCAATGTCTGTGGTGCTGTAGATGCGCTGGGAATGGGCAGTGAGGAGCAGCAAGAGCTTGAGTTGCTGGCACTTTCGGTGTGGGAGCAATCGTCCGATGTTCGTGATTTTTTGAGATTTTTTTCAGTGGACGCTCAGGTGCAGCGGGTGATACATGTCGAAGCCCTGTTGGTCAGGGAAAGCCCGGAGCCCCGATGTCTGTGGTGCTGTAGATGCGCTGCCAATGGCTGGTGAGGAGCAGCAAGAGCTTGACTGGCTGACACTTTCGGTGTGGGAGCAATCGTCCGACGTTCGTGATTTTTTGGGGTTTTTTTTCAGTGGGCGCCCAGGTGCAGCTGGTGGTAAATGTCGAAGCCCTGTTGGTCAGGGAAAGCCCGGAGCCCGGATGTCTGTGGTGCTGTAGATGCGCTGCCAATGGCTGGTGAGGAGCAGCAAGAGCTTGACTGGCTGGCACTTTCAATGAGGGAGCAATCGTCCGACGTTCGTGATTTTTAGGGATTTTTTTTCAGTGGGCACCCACGTGCAGCTGTTGGTAAATGTCAAAGCCCTGTTCGTCAGGGAAAGCCCAGAGCCCCGATGTCTGTGGTGCTGTAGATGCGCTCGGAATGGCCGGTGAGGAGCAGCAAGAGCTTGACTGGCTGGCACTTTCGGTGTGGGAGTAATCGTCCGACTTTTGTGGTTTTTTGGGTTTTTTTTTCAGTGGGCGCCCAGGTGCAGCTGGTGGTAAACGTCGAAGCCCTGTTGGTCAGGGAAAGCCCGGAGCCCCGATGTCTGTGGTGCTGTAGATGCGCTGAGAATGGGCGGTGAGGAGCAGCAAGAGCTTCAGTTGCTGGCACTTTCGGTGCGGGAACGATCGTCAGACGTTCGTTATTTTCCGGGTTTTTTTTTAGTGGGCGCCCAGGTGCAGCAGTGGTAAATTTCGAAGCCCTGTTGGTCAGGGAAAGCCCGGAGCCCCGATGTCTGTGGTGCTGCAGATGCGCTGCCAATGGCCAGTGAGGAGCAGCAAGAGGTTGACTGGCTGGCACTTTCGGTGTGGGAGCAATCGTCCAACGTTTTTCATTTTTCAGGTTTTTTTTTCAGTGGGCGCCCATGTTCAGCTGGTGGTAAACGTTGAAGCCCTCTTCGTCAGGGAAAGCCCGGAGCCCCGATGTCTGTGGTGCTGTAGATGCACTGGGAATGGCTGGTGAGGATCAGTAAGAGCTTGACTGGCTGGCACTTTAGGTGTGGGAGCAATCATCCAACGTTTGTGATTATTCGCGATCTTATATCAGTGGGCGCCCAGGTGCAGCTGGTGGTAAACATCGACACCCTGTTCGTCAGGGAAATCCCAGAGCCCCGATGTCTGTGGTGCTGTAGAAGCCCTGCCAATGGCCGCTGAGGAGCAGCAAGAGCTTGACTGGCTGGGACTTTCAATGAGGGAGCAATCGTCTGATGTTCGTGATTTTTCGGGGTTTTTTTTCAGTGGGCGCCCAGGTGCAGCTGGTCGTAATTGTCTAAGCCCTGTTCGTCAGGGAAAGACCAGAGCCCCGATGTCTGTGGTGCTGTAGATGCGCTGGGAATGGGCAGTGAGGAGCAGCAAGAGCTTGAGTTGCTGGCACTTTCGGTGTGGGAGCAATCGTCAGACGTTCGTTATTTTTCAAGGTTTTTTTTCAGTGGGCGCCCAGGTGCAGGAGGTGGTAAACGTCGAAGCCCTGTTCGTCAGGGAAAGCCCAGAGCCCCGATGTCTGTGGTGCTGTAGATGCGCTGGGAATGGGCAGTGAGGAGCAGCAAGAGCTTGTGTTGCTGGCACTTTCGGTGTGGGAGCAATCGTCCGATGTTCGTGATTTTTTGAGATTTTTTTCAGTGGGCGCCCAGGTGCTGCGGGTGATAAATGTCGAAGCCCTGTTGGTCAGGGAAAGCCCGGAGCCCCGATGTCTGTGGTGCTGTAGATGCGCTGGGAATGGTCAGTGAGGAGCAGCAAGAGCTTGACAGGCTGGCATTTAAGGTGTGGGAGCAATCGTCCGACGTTCGTGATTTTTTGGGGTTTTTTTTCAGTGGGCGCCCAGGTGCAGCCTGTGGTAAATGTCGAAGCCCTGTTGGTCAGGGAAAGCCCGGAGCCCCGATGTCTGTGGTGCTGTAGATGCGCTGCCAATGGCTGGTGAGGAGGAGTAAGAGCTTGACTGGCTGGCACTTTCGGTGTGGGAGCAATTGTCCGACGTTCGTGATTTTTTGGGGTTTTTTTTCAGTGGGCGCCCAGGTGCAGCGGGTGGTACATGTAGAAGCCCTGTTGGTCAGGGAAAGCCCGGAGCCCCGATATCTGTGGTGCTGTAGATGCGCTGGGAATGGGCAGTGAGGAGCAGCAAGAGCTTGAGTTGCTGGCACTTTCGGTGTGGGAGCAATCGTCCGACGTTCGTTATTTTTCAAGGTTTTTTTTCAGTGGGTGCCCAGGTGCAGGAGGTGGTAAACGTCGAAGCCCTGTTCGTCAGGGAAAGCCCAGAGACCCGATGATTGTGGTGCTGTAGATGCGCTGGGAATGGGCAGTGAGGAGCAGCAAGAGATTGTGTTTCTTGCACTTTCGGTGTGGGAGCAATCGTCCGATGTTCGTGATTTTTTGAGATTTTTTTCAGTGGGCGCTCAGGTGCAGCGGGTGATAAATGTCGAAGCCCTGTTGTTCAGGGAAAGCCCGGAGCCCCGATGTCTGTGGTGCTGTAGATGCGCTGCCAATGGCCGGTGGGGAGCAGCAAGAGCTTGACAGGCTGGCACTTTCAGTGCGGGAGCAATCGTCCGACGTTCGAGATTTTTTGGGATTTTACTTTTACTGGGCGCCCGTGTGGAGCTGGTGTTAAACGTCGAAGCCCTGTTGGTCAGGGAAAGCCCAGAGCCCCGATGTCTGTGGTGCTGTAGATGCGCTGCCAATGGCCGCTGAGGTGTAGCAAGAGCTTGAGTTGCTGGCACTTTCAATGAGGGAGCAATTGTCCGATGTTCGTGATTTTTTGGGTTTTTTTCTCAGTGGGTGCTGAGGTGCAGCTGGTGGTGTATGTCGAAGCCCTGTTGGTCTGGGAAAGCCCGGATCCCCCGATGTCTGTGGTGCTGTAGAGGCGCTGCCAATGGCCGCTGAGGTGCAGGAAGAGCTTGACTGGCTGGCACTTTCAATGAGGGAGCAATCGTCCGATGTTCGTGATTTTTAGGGATTTTTTTTCAGTGGGCGCCCAAGTGCAGCTGGTGGTAAATGTCAAAGCCCTGCTCGTGAGAGAAAGCCCGGAGCCCCGATGTCTGTGGTGCTGTAGATGCGCTGCCAATGGCCCATGAGGAGCAGCAAGACCTTGTGTTGCTGGCACTTTCGGTGTGGGAGCAATCGTCCGACGTTCGTGATTTTTGGGGATTTTTTTTAGGGAGCACCCAGGTGCAGCTGGTGGTAAATGTCAAAGCCCTGTTGGTCAGGGAAAGCCCAGAGCCCCGATGTCTGTGGTGCTGTAGATGCGCTGCCAATGGCCGGGGATGAGCAGCAAGAGCTTGACAGGCTGGCATTAAGGTGTGGGAGCAATCGTCCGATGATCGTGATTTTTCGGGGATTTATTTCAGAGGGCGCCCAGCTGCAGCTGGTGGTAAACGTTGAAGCCCTGTTGATCAGGGAAAGCCCGGAGCCCCGATGTCTGTGGTGCTGTAGATGCGCTGCCAATGGCCGGGGAGGAGCAGCAAGAGCTTGACTGGCTGGCACTTTCGGTGTGGGAGCAATCGTCCGATGTTCGTGACTGTTCGGGGGTTTTTTTCAGTGGGCGCCCAGCTGCAACTGTTGGTAAATGTTGAAGCCCTGTTCGTAAGGGAAAGCCCAGAGCGGCAATGTCTGTGGTGCTGTAGATGTGCTGCCAATGGCCTGTGTGGAGCAGCAAGACCTTGACTGGCTGGCACTTTCGGTGTGGGAGCAATCGTCCGATGTTCGTGATTTTTTGGGATTTTTTTCAGTGGGCGCCCAAGTGCAGCGGCTGGTAAATGTCGAAGCCCTGTTGGTCAGGGAAAGCCCGGAGCCCCGATGTCTGTGGCGCTGTAAATGCGCTGGGAATGGGCGGTGAGGAGCAGCAAGAGCTTGAGTTGCTGGCACTTTTGGTGTGGGAACGATCGTCAGACGTTCGTTATTTTTCGGGGTTTTTTTTTAGTGGGCGCCCAGGTGCAGCAGTGGTAAATTTCGAAGCCCTGTTGGTCAGGGAAAGCCCGGAGCCCTGATGTCTGTGGTGCTGTAGATGCGCTGCCAATGGCCAGTAACGAGCAGCAAGAGGTTGACTGGCTGGCACTTTCGGTGTGGGAGCAATCGTCCGACGTTTTTGATTTTTCAGGTTTTTTTTTCAGTGGGCGCCCATGTTCAGCAGGTGGTAAACGTTGAAGCCCTGCTCGTGAGGGAAAGCCCGGAGCCCCGATGTCTGTGGTGCTGTAGATGCACTGGGAATGGCTGGTGAGGATCAGTAAGAGCTTGACTGGCTGGCACTTTCAATGAGGGAGCAATCATCCAACGTTTGTGATTATTCGCGATCTTATTTCAGTGGGCGCCCAGGTGCAGCTGGTGGTAAACATCGACACCCTGTTCATCAGGGAAAGCCCAGAGCCCCAATGTCTGTGGTGCTGTAGATGCGCTGGGAATGGGCAGTGAGGAGCAGCAAGAGCTTGATTTGCTGGCACTTTCGGTGTGGGAGCAATCGTCCGATGTTCGTGATTTTTTGAGATTTTTTTCAGTGGACGCTCAGGTGCAGCGGGTGATACATGTCGAAGCCCTGTTGGTCAGGGAAAGCCCGGAGCCCCGATGTCTGTGGTGCTGTAGATGCGCTGCCAATGGCTGGTGAGGAGCAGCAAGAGCTTGACTGGCTGACACTTTCGGTGTGGGAGCAATCGTCCGACGTTCGTGATTTTTTGGGGTTTTTTTTCAGTGGGCGCCCAGGTGCAGCTGGTGGTAAATGTCGAAGCCCTGTTGGTCAGGGAAAGCCCGGAGCCCGGATGTCTGTGGTGCTGTAGATGCGCTGCCAATGGCTGGTGAGGAGCTGCAAGAGCTTGACTGGCTGGCACTTTCAATGAGGGAGCAATCGTCCGATGTTCGTGAGTTTTTAGGATTTTTTTTCAGTGGGGACCCAGGTTCAGCTGGTGGTAAACGTCGAATCCCTGTTGGTCAGGGAAAGCCCGGAGCCCCGATGTCTGTGGTGCTGTAGATGCAGTGCCAATGGCCCGTGAGGAGCAGCGAGAGCTTGAATGGCTGGCATTTTCGGTGTGGTAGCAATTGTCCGACGTTCGTGATTTTTGGGGATTATTTTTCAGTGGGCACCCAGGTGCAGCTGTTGGTAAATGTCAAAGCCCTGTTGGTCAGGGAAAGCCCAGAGCCCCGATGTCTGTGGTGCTGTAGATGCGCTGGGAATGGGCGGTGAGGAGCAGCAAGAGCTTGACTGGCTGGCACTTTCGGTGTGGGAGTAATCGTCCGACGTTTTTGATTTTTCAGGTTTTTTTTTCAGTGGGCGCCCATGTTCAGCTGGTGGTAAACGTTGAAGCCCTCTTCGTCAGGGAAAGCCCCGAGCCCCGATGTCTGTGGTGCTGTAGATGCACTGGGAATGGCTGGTGAGTATCAGTAAGAGCTTGACTGGCTGGCACTTTAGGTGTGGGAGCAATCATCCAATGTTTGTGATTATTCGCGATCTTATTTCAGTGGGCGCCCAGGTTCAGCTGGTGGTAAACATCGACACCCTGCTCGTCAGGGAAAGCCCAGAGCCCCGATGTCTGTGGTGCTGTAGATGCACTGCCAATGGCCGCTGAGGAGCAGCAAGAGCTTTACAGGCTGTCACTTGTGTTGTGGGTGCAATCGTCCGACGTTTGTGGTTTTTTTTGTTTTTTTTTTCAGTGGGCGCCCATGTTCAGCTGGTGGTAAACGTCGAAGCCCTGTTCGTCAGGGAAAGCCCAGAGCTCCGATGTCTGTGGTGCTGTAGATGCGCTGGGAATTGGCAGTGAGGAGCAGCAAGAGCTTGAGTTGCTGGAACTTTCGGTGTGGGAGCAATCGTCAGACGTTCTTTATTTTTCAAGGTTTTTTTTCAGTGGGTGCCCAGGTGCAGGAGGTGGTAAACGTCGAAGCCCTGTTCGTCAGGGAAAGCCCAGAGCCCCGATTTCTGTGGTGCTGTAGATGCGCTGGGAATGGGCAGTGAGGAGCAGCAAGAGCTTGTGTTGCTGGCACTTTCGGTGTGGGAGCAATCGTCCAACGTTTTTCATTTTTCAGGTTTTTTTTTCAGTGGGCGCCCATGTTCAGCTGGTGGTAAACGTTGAAGCCCTCTTCGTCAGGGAAAGCCCGGAGCCCCGATGTCTGTGGTGCTGTAGATGCACTGGGAATGGCTGGTGAGGATCAGTAAGAGCTTGACTGGCTGGCACTTTAGGTGTGGGAGCAATCATCCAACGTTTGTGATTATTCGCGATCTTATATCAGTGGGCGCCCAGGTGCAGCTGGTGGTAAACATCGACACCCTGTTCGTCAGGGAAATCCCAGAGCCCCGATGTCTGTGGTGCTGTAGAAGCCCTGCCAATGGCCGCTGAGGAGCAGCAAGAGCTTGACTGGCTGGGACTTTCAATGAGGGAGCAATCGTCTGATGTTCGTGATTTTTCGGGGTTTTTTTTCAGTGGGCGCCCAGGTGCAGCGGGTGGTACATGTAGAAGCCCTGTTGGTCAGGGAAAGCCCGGAGCCCCGATATCTGTGGTGCTGTAGATGCGCTGGGAATGGGCAGTGAGGAGCAGCAAGAGCTTGAGTTGCTGGCACTTTCGGTATGGGAGCAATCGTCCGACGTTCGTTATTTTTCAAGGTTTTTTTTCAGTGGGTGCCCAGGTGCAGGAGGTGGTAAACGTCGAAGCCCTGTTCGTCAGGGAAAGCCCAGAGCCCCGATGTCTGTGGTGCTGTAGATGCGCTGGGAATGGGCAGTGAGGAGCAGCAAGAGATTGTGTTTCTTGCACTTTCGGTGTGGGAGCAATCGTCCGATGTTCGTGATTTTTTGAGATTTTTTTCAGTGGGCGCTCAGGTGCAGCGGGTGATAAATGTCGAAGCCCTGTTGTTCAGGGAAAGCCCGGAGCCCCGATGTCTGTGGTGCTGTAGATGCGCTGCCAATGGCCGGTGGGGAGCAGCAAGAGCTTGACAGGCTGGCACTTTCAGTGCGGGAGCAATCGTCCGACGTTCGAGATTTTTTGGGATTTTACTTTTACTGGGCGCCCGTGTGGAGCTGGTGTTAAACGTCGAAGCCCTGTTGGTCAGGGAAAGCCCAGAGCCCCGATGTCTGTGGTGCTGTAGATGCGCTGCCAATGGCCGCTGAGGTGTAGCAAGAGCTTGAGTTGCTGGCACTTTCAATGAGGGAGCAATTGTCCGATGTTCGTGATTTTTTGGGTTTTTTTCTCAGTGGGCGCCCAGGTGCAGCTGGTGGTGTATGTCGAAGCCCTGTTGGTCTGGGAAAGCCCGGATCCCCCGATGTCTGTGGTGCTGTAGAGGCGCTGCCAATGGCCGCTGAGGTGCAGGAAGAGCTTGACTGGCTGGCACTTTCAATGAGGGAGCAATCGTCCGATGTTCGTGATTTTTAGGGATTTTTTTTCAGTGGGGACCCAGGTGCAGCTGGTGGTAAACATCGAAGCCCTGTTGGTCAGGGAAAGCCCAGAGCCCTGATGTCTGTGGTGCTGTAGATGCGCTGCCAATGGCCCATGAGGAGCAGCAAGAGCTTGACTGGCTGGCACTTTCGGTGTGGGAGCAATCGTCCGATGTTCGTGATTTTTTGAGATTTTTATCAGTGGGCGACCAAGTGCAGCTGGTGGTAAATGTCAAAGCCCTGCTCGTGAGAGAAAGCCCGGAGCCCCGATGTCTGTGGTGCTGTAGATGCGCTGCCAATGGCCCATGAGGAGCAGCAAGACCTTGTGTTGCTGGCACTTTCGGTGTGGGAGCAATCGTCCGACGTTCGTGATTTTGGGGGATTTTTTTTCCGGGAGCACCCAGGTGCAGCTGGTGGTAAATGTCAAAGCCCTGTTGGTCAGGGAAAGCCCAGAGCCCCGATGTCTGTGGTGCTGTAGATGCGCTGCCAATGGCCGGGGATGAGCAGCAAGAGCTTGACAGGCTGGCATTAAGGTGTGGGAGCAATCGTCCGATGATCGTGATTTTTCGGGGATTTATTTCAGAGGGCGCCCAGCTGCAGCTGGTGGTAAACGTTGAAGCCCTGTTGATCAGGGAAAGCCCGGAGCCCTGATGTCTGTGGTGCTGTAGATGCGCTGGGAATAGGCGGTGAGGAGCAGCAAGAGCGTGTGTTGCTGGTACTTTCGGTGTGGGAGAAATAGTCCGATGTTCGTGATTTTTCGGGTTTTTTTTTCAGTGGGCGCCCATGTTCAGCTGGTGCTAAATGACGAAGCCCTGTTGGTCAGGGAAAGCCCGGAGCCCCGATGTCTGTGGTGCTGTAGATGCACTGCCAATGGCCGGGGAGGAGCAGCAAGAGCTTGACTGGCTGGCACTTTCGATGTGGGAGCAATCGTCCGATGTTCGTGACTGTTCGGGGGTTTTTTTCAGTGGGCGCCCAGCTGCAACTGTTGGTAAATGTTGAAGCCCTGTTCGTAAGGGAAAGCCCAGAGCGGCAATGTCTGTGGTGCTGTAGATGTGCTGCCAATGGCCTGTGTGGAGCAGCAAGAGCTTGACTGGCTGGCACTTTCGGTGTGGGAGCAATCGTCCGATGTTCGTGATTTTTTGGGATTTTTTTCAGTGGGCGCCCAAGTGCAGCGGCTGGTAAATGTCGAAGCCCTGTTGGTCAGGGAAAGCCCGGAGCCCCGATGTCTGTGGCGCTGTACATGCGCTGGGAATGGGCGGTGAGGAGCAGCAAGAGCTTGAGTTGCTGGCACTTTTGGTGTGGGAACGATCGTCAGACGTTCGTTATTTTTCGGGGTTTTTTTTTAGTGGGCGCCCAGGTGCAGCAGTGGTAAATTTCGAAGCCCTGTTGGTCAGGGAAAGCCCGGAGCCCTGATGTCTGTGGTGCTGTAGATGCGCTGCCAATGGCCAGTAACGAGCAGCAAGAGTTTGACTGGCTGGCACTTTCGGTGTGGGAGCAATCGTCCGACGTTTTTGATTTTTCAGGTGTTTTTTTCAGTGGGCGCCCATGTTCAGCAGGTGGTAAACGTTGAAGCCCTGCTCGTGAGGGAAAGCCCGGAGCCCCGATGTCTGTGGTGCTGTAGATGCACTGGGAATGGCTGGTGAGGATCAGTAAGAGCTTGACTGGCTGGCACTTTCAATGAGGGAGCAATCATCCAACGTTTGTGATTATTCGCGATCTTATTTCAGTGGGCGCCCAGGTGCAGCTGGTGGTAAACATCGACACCCTGTTCATCAGGGAAAGCCCAGAGCCCCAATGTCTGTGGTGCTGTAGATGCGCTGGGAATGGGCAGTGAGGAGCAGCAAGAGCTTGAGTTGCTGGCACTTTCGGTGTGGGAGCAATCGTCCGATGTTCGTGATTTTTTGAGATTTTTTTCAGTGGACGCTCAGGTGCAGCGGGTGATACATGTCGAAGCCCTGTTGGTCAGGGAAAGCCCGGAGCCCCGATGTCTGTGGTGCTGTAGATGCGCTGCCAATGGCTGGTGAGGAGCAGCAAGAGCTTGACTGGCTGACACTTTCGGTGTGGGAGCAATCGTCCGACGTTCGTGATTTTTTGGGGTTTTTTTTCAGTGGGCGCCCAGGTGCAGCTGGTGGTAAATGTCGAAGCCCTGTTGGTCAGGGAAAGCCCGGAGCCCGGATGTCTGTGGTGCTGTAGATGCGCTGCCAATGGCTGGTGAGGAGCAGCAAGAGCTTGACTGGCTGGCACTTTCAATGAGGGAGCAATCGTCCGATGTTCGTGAGTTTTTAGGATTTTTTTTCAGTGGGGACCCAGGTTCAGCTGGTGGTAAACGTCGAATCCCTGTTGGTCAGGGAAAGCCCGGAGCCCCGATGTCTGTGGTGCTGTAGATGCAGTGCCAATGGCCCGTGAGGAGCAGCGAGAGCTTGAATGGCTGGCATTTTCGGTGTGGTAGCAATTGTCCGACGTTCGTGATTTTTGGGGATTATTTTTCAGTGGGCACCCAGGTGCAGCTGTTGGTAAATGTCAAAGCCCTGTTCGTCAGGGAAAGCCCAGAGCCCCGATGTCTGTGGTGCTGTAGATGCGCTGGGAATGGGCGGTGAGGAGCAGCAAGAGCTTGACTGGCTGGCACTTTCGGTGTGGGAGTAATCGTCCGACGTTTTTGATTTTTCAGGTTTTTTTTTCAGTGGGCGCCCATGTTCAGCTGGTGGTAAACGTTGAAGCCCTCTTCGTCAGGGAAAGCCCCGAGCCCCGATGTCTGTGGTGCTGTAGATGCACTGGGAATGGCTGGTGAGTATCAGTAAGAGCTTGACTGGCTGGCACTTTAGGTGTGGGAGCAATCATCCAATGTTTGTGATTATTCGCGATCTTATTTCAGTGGGCGCCCAGGTTCAGCTGGTGGTAAACATCGACACCCTGCTCGTCAGGGAAAGCCCAGAGCCCCGATGTCTGTGGTGCTGTAGATGCGCTGCCAATGGCCGCTGAGGAGCAGCAAGAGCTTTACAGGCTGGCACTTGTGTTGTGGGTGCAATCGTCCGACGTTTGTGGTTTTTTTTGTTTTTTTTTTCAGTGGGCGCCCATGTTCAGCTGGTGGTAAACGTCGAAGCCCTGTTCGTCAGGGAAAGCCCAGAGCCCCGATGTCTGTGGTGCTGTAGATGCGCTGGGAATGGGCGGTGAGGAGCATCAAGAGCTTGACTGGCTGGCACTTTCGGTTTGGGAGCAATCGTCCGACGTTCGTGATTTTTCGGGGTTTTTTTCAGTTTGCGCCCAGGTTCAGCTGGTGGTAATTGTCTAAGCCCTGTTCGTCAGGGAAAGCCCAGAGCCCCGATGTCTGTGGTGCTGTAGATGCGCTGGGAATTGGCAGTGAGGAGCAGCAAGAGCTTGAGTTGCTGGAACTTTCGGTGTGGGAGCAATCGTCAGACGTTCTTTATTTTTCAAGGTTTTTTTTCAGTGGGTGCCCAGGTGCAGGAGGTGGTAAACGTCGAAGCCCTGTTCGTCAGGGAAAGCCCAGAGCCCCGATGTCTGTGGTGCTGTAGATGCGCTGGGAATGGGCAGTGAGGAGCAGCAAGAGCTTGTGTTGCTGGCACTTTCGGTTTGGGAGCAATCGTCCGATGTTTGTGATTTTTTGAGATTTTTTTCAGTGGGCGCTCAGGTGCAGCGGGTGATAAATGTCGAAGCCCTGTTGGTCAGGGAAAGCCCGGAGCCCCGATGTCTGTGGTGCTGTAGATGCGCGGCCAATGGCCCATGAGGAGCAGCAAGAGCTTGACAGGCTGGCACTTTTGGTGTGGGAGGAATCGTCCGACGTTTGTGATTTCTGGGGATTTTTTCAGTGGTTGCGCAGGTGCAGCGGGTGGTAATGTCGAAGCTTTGTTGGTCAGGAAAAGCCCAGAGCCCCGATGTCTGTGGTGCTGTAGATGCGCTGCCAATGGCTGGTGAGGAGCAGCAAGAGCTTGACTGGCTGGCACGTTCGGTGTGGAAGCAATCGTCTGATGTTCTTGATTTTTCGGGGTCTTTTTCAGTGGGCGCCCAGGTGCAGCTGGTGGTAAATGTCGAAGCCATGTTGGTCAGGGAAAGCGCGGAGCCCCGATGTCTGTCGTGCTGCAGATGCACTGCCAATGGCTGCTGAGGTGCATCAAGAGCGTGACTACCTGGCACTTAAGGTGTGGGATCAATCACCCGACGTTTGTGATTTCTGGGGATTTTTTTTCAGTGGGTGCCCAGGTGCAGCGTGTGGTAAATGTCGAAGCCCTGTTGGTCAGGGAAAGCCCAGAGCCCAGATGTCTGTGGTGCTGTAGATGCACTGGGAATGGGCGGTGAGGAGCAGCAAGAGATTATGTTGCTGGCACTTTCGGTGTGTGAGCAATCGTCCGATGTTCGTGGTTTTTTGGTATTTTTTTCAGTGGGCGCCCAGGTGGAGTGCGTGGTAAATGTCGAAGCCCTGTTGGTCAGGGAAAGCCCGGAGACCCGATGTCTGTGGTGCTGTAATGCGCTGCCAATGGCCGGTGAGGAGCAGCAAGAGCTTGACTGGCTGGCACTTTCAATGAGGGAGCAATCGTCCGATGTTCGTCATTTTTTGGGGTTTTTTTCAGTGGGCGCCCAGCTGCAGCTGGTGGTAAACGTCGAAGTCCTGTTTGTCAGGGAAAGCCCGGAGCCCCGATGTCTGTGGTGCTGTAGATGCGCTGGGAATGGCCGGTGAGGAGCAGCAGGAGCTTGACTGGCTAGCACTTTCGGTGTGGGAGCAATTGTCCGATGTTCGTGATTTTTCGGGTTTTTTTTCAGTGGGCGCCCAGGTGCAGCAAGTGGAAAAAGTCGAAGCCCTGTTCCTAAGGGAAAGCCCAGAGCCCCGATGTCTGTGTTGCTGTAGTTCCGCCTGCAATGGCCGGTGAGGAGCAGCAAGAGCTTGACTGGCTGGCACTTTGAATGATGGAACAATCGTCTGATGTTCGTGATTTTTCGGGGTTTATTTTCAGTGGGCGCCCAGGTGCAGCGGGTGGTAAACATCGAAGCCCTGTTGGTCAGGGAAAGCCCGGAGCCCCGATGTCTGTGGTGCTGTAGATGCGGTGCCAGTGGCTGGGGAGGAGCAGCAAGAGCTTGCGTTCCTGGCACTTTCGGTGTGGGAGCAATCGTCCGATGTTCGTGACTGTTCGGGGTTTTTTTTCAGTAGGCGCCCAGCTGCAACTGTTGGTAAATGTTGAAGCCCTGTTCGTAAGGGAGAGCCCAGAGCGCCAATGTCTGTGGTGCTGTAGATGCGCTGCCAATGGCCTGTGTGGAGCAGCAAGAGCTTGTGTTGCTGGCACTTTCGGTGTGGGAGAAATAGTCCGATGTTCGTGATTTTTCGGGTTTTTTTTCAGTAGGCGCCCAGCTGCAACTGTTGGTAAATGTCGAAGCCCTGTTGGTCAGGGAAAGCCCGGAGCCCCGATGTCTGTGGTGCTGTAGATGCAGTGCCAATGGCCCGTGAGGAGCAGCGAGAGCTTTACTGGCTGGCATTTTCGGTGTGGGAGAAATTGTCCGACGTTCTTGATTTTTCGGGATTATTTTTCAGTGGGCACCCAGGTGCAGCTGGTGGTAAATGTCAAAGCCCTGTTCGTCAGGGAAAGCCCGGAGCCCCGATGTCTGTGGTGCTGTAGATGCGCTGGGAATGGGCGGTGAGGAGCAGCAAGAGCTTGACTGGCTGGCACTTTCAATGAGGGAGCAATCGTCCGATGTTCGTGAATTTTTGGGATTTTTTTCAGTGGGCGCTTAGGTGCAGCGGGTGGTACATGTCGAAGCCCTGTTGGTCAGGGAAAGCCCGGAGCCCCGATGTCTGTGGTGCTGTAGATGCGCTGAGAATGGGCGGTGAGGAGCAGCAAGAGCTTCAGTTGCTGGCACTTTAGGTGTGGGAACGATCGTCAGACGTTCGTTATTTTTCGGGGTTTTTTTTTTAGTGGGCGCCCAGGTGCAGCAGTGGTAAATTTCGAAGCCCTGTTGGTCAGGGAAAGCCCGGAGCCCCGATGTCTGTGGTGCTGCAGATGCGCTGCCAATGGCCAGTAAGGAGCAGCAAGAGCTTGACTGGCTGTCACTTTCGGTGTGGGAGCAATCGTCCAACGTTTTTCATTTTTCAGGTTTTTTTTTCAGTGGGCGCCCATGTTCAGCTGGTGGTAAACGTTGAAGCCCTGTTCGTCAGGGAAAGCCCGGAGCCCCGATGTCTGTGGTGCTGTAGATGCACTGGGAATGGCCGGTGAGGAGCAGTAAGAGTTTGACTGGCTGGCACTTTCGGTGTGGGAGCAATCGTCCGACGTTCGTGATTTTTTGGGGTTTTTTTTCAGTGGGCGCCCAGTTGCAGCGGGTGGTACATGTCGAAGCCCTATTGGTCAGGGAAAGCCCGGAGCCCCGATGTCTGTGGTGCTGTAGATGCGCTGAGAATGGGCGGTGAGGAGCAGCAAGAGCTTGAGTTGCTGGCACTTTCGGTGTGGGAACGATCGTGAGACGTTCCTTATTTTTCGGGGTTTTTTTTTAGTGGGCCCCCAGGTGCAGTGCTGGTAAATTTCGCAGCCCTGTTGGTCAGAGAAAGCCCGGAGCCCCGATGTCTGTGGTGCTGTAGATGCACTGGGAATGGCTGGTGAGGATCAGTAAGAGCTTGACTGGCTGGCACTTCAGGTGTGGGAGCAATCATCCAACGTTTGTGATTATTCGCGATTTTATTTCAGTGGGTGCCCAGGTGAAGCTGGTGGTAAACATCGACACCCTGTTCGTCAGGGAAAGCCCGAAGCCCCGATGTCTGTGTTGCTGTAGATGCGCTGCGAATGGCCGCTGAGGAGCAGCAAGAGCTTGACTGGCTGGCACTTTCGGTGTGGGAGCAATCGTGAGACGTTCATTATTTTTCAAGGTTTTTTTTCAGTGGGTGGCCAGGTGCAGGAGGTCGTAAACGTCGAAGCCCTGTTCGTCAGGGAAAGCCCAGAGCCCCGATGTCTGTGGTGCTGTAGATGCGCTGGGAATGGGCAGTGAGGAGCAGCAAGAGCTTGTGTTGCTGGCACTTTCTGTGTGGGAGCAATCGTCCGATGTTCGTGATTTTTTGAGATTTTTTCAGTGGGCGCCCAGGTGCAGCGGGTGGTAAATGTCGAAGCCCTGTTGGTCAGGGAAAGCCCGGAGCCCCGATGTCTGTGGTGCTGTAGATGCGCTGGGAATGGGCGGTGAGGAGCAGCAAGAGCTTGACTGGCTGGCACTTTCAATGAGGGAGCAATCGTCCGACGTTCGTGATTTTTAGGGATTTTTTTTCAGTGGGCACCCACGTGCAGCTGTTGGTAAATGTCAAAGCCCTGTTCGTCAGGGAAAGCCCAGAGCCCCGATGTCTGTGGTGCTGTAGATGCGCTGGGAATGGCCGGTGAGGAGCAGCAAGAGCTTGACTGGCTGGCACTTTCGGTGTGGGAGTAATCGTCCGACTTTTGTGGTTTTTTGGGTTTTTTTTTCAGTGGGCGCCCATGTTCAGCTGGTGGTAAACGTCGAAGCCCTGTTCGTCAGGGAAAGCCCAGAGCCCCGATGTCTGTGGTGCTGTAGATGCGCTGGGAATGGGCGGTGAGGAGCAGCAAGAGCTTGACTGGCTGGCACTTTAGGTGTGGGAGCAATCGTCCAACGTTTGTGATTTTTCGGAGTTTTATTCAGTGTGCGCCCAGGTCCAACTGGTGGTATATGTCGAAGCCCTGTTCGTCAGGGAAAGCCCAGAGCCCTGATGTCTGTGGTGCTGTAGATGCGCTGGGAATGGGCGGTGAGGAGTAGCAAGAGCTTGAGTTGCTGGAACTTTCGGTGTGGGAACGATTGTCAGACGTTCGGTATTTTTCGGGGTTTTTTTTCAGTGGGCCCCCAGGTGCAGTTGGTGGTAAATGTCGAAGCCCTGTTGGTCAGGGAATGCCCGGAGCCCCGATGTCTGTGGTGCTGTAGATGCGCTGCCAATGGCCGGTGAGGAGCAGTAAGAGTTTGACTGGCTGGCACTTTCGGTGTGGGAGCAATCGTCCGACGTTTGTTATTTTTCGGGGTTTTTTTTTAGTGGGCCCCCAGGTGCAGCAGTGGTAAATTTCGAAGCCCTGTTGGTCAGGGAAAGCCCAGAGCCCCGATGTCTGTGGTGCTGTAGATGCACTGGGAATGGCTGGTGAGGATCAGTAAGAGCTTGACTGGCTGGCACTTTAGGTGTGGGAGCAATCATCCAACGTTTGTGATTATTCGCGATTTTATTTCAGTGGGCGCCCAGGTGCAGCTGGTGGTAATTGTCTAAGCCCTGTTCGTCAGGGAAAGCCCAGAGCCCCGATGTCTGTGGTGCTGTAGATGCGCTGGGAATGGGCGGTGTGGAGCAGCAAGAGCTTGAGTTGCTGGCACTTCCGGTGTGGGAGCAATCGTCAGACGTTCGTTATTTTTCAAGGTTTTTTTTCAGTGGGTGCCCAGGTGCAGGAGGTGGTAAACGTCGAAGCCCTGTTCGTCAGGGAAAGCCCGGAGCCCCGATGTCTGTGGTGCTGTAGATGCGCTGGGAATGGGCAGTGAGGAGCAGCAAGAGCTTGTGTTGCTGGCACTTTCGGTGTGGGAGCAATCGTCCGATGTTCGTGATTTTTAGGGATTTTTTTTCAGTGGGGACCCAGGTGCAGCTGGTGGTAAACGTTGAAGCCCTGTTGGTCAGGGAAAGCCCGGAGCCCTGATGTCTGTGGTGCTGTAGATGCGCGGCCAATGGCCCATGAGGAGCAGCAAGAGCTTGACTGGCTGGCACTTTCGGTGTGGGAGCAATCGTCCGATGTTCGTGACTGTTCGGGGTTTTTTTTCAGTAGGCGCCCAGCTGCAACTGTTGGTAAATGTTGAAGCCCTGTTCGTAAGGGAGAGCCCAGAGCGCCAATGTCTGTGGTGCTGTAGATGCGCTGCCAATGGCCTGTGTGGAGCAGCAAGAGCTTGTGTTCCTGGCACTTTCGGTGTGGGAGAAATAGTCCGATGTTCGTGATTTTTCGGGTTTTTTTTCAGTAGGCGCCCAGCTGCAACTGTTGGTAAATGTCGAAGCCCTGTTGGTCAGGGAAAGCCCGGAGCCCCGATGTCTGTGGTGCTGTAGATGCAGTGCCAATGGCCCGTGAGGAGCAGCGAGAGCTTTACTGGCTGGCATTTTCGGTGTGGGAGAAATTGTCCGACGTTCTTGATTTTTCGGGATTATTTTTCAGTGGGCACCCAGGTGCAGCTGGTGGTAAATGTCAAAGCCCTGTTGGTCAGGGAAAGCCCGGAGCCCCGATGTCTGTGGTGCTGTACATGCGCTGGGAATGGGCGGTGAGGAGCAGCAAGAGCTTGACTGGCTGGCACTTTCAATGAGGGAGCAATCGTCCGATGTTCGTGAATTTTTGGGATTTTTTTCAGTGGGCGCTTAGGTGCAGCGGGTGGTACATGTCGAAGCCCTGTTGGTCAGGGAAAGCCCGGAGCCCCGATGTCTGTGGTGCTGTAGATGCGCTGGGAATGGCCGGTGAGGAGCAGCAAGAGCTTCAGTTGCTGGCACTTTAGGTGTGGGAACGATCGTCAGACGTTCGTTATTTTTCGGGGTTTTTTTTTTAGTGGGCGCCCAGGTACAGCAGTGGTAAATTTCGAAGCCCTGTTGGTCAGGGAAAGCCCGGAGCCCCGATGTCTGTGGTGCTGCAGATGCGCTGCCAATGGCCAGTAAGGAGCAGCAAGAGCTTGACTGGCTGTCACTTTCGGTGTGGGAGCAATCGTCCAACGTTTTTCATTTTTCAGGTTTTTTTTTCAGTGGGCGCCCATGTTCAGCTGGTGGTAAACGTTGAAGCCCTGTTCGTCAGGGAAAGCCCGGAGCCCCGATGTCTGTGGTGCTGTAGATGCACTGGGAATGGCTGGTGAGGATCAGTAAGAGCTTTACTGGCTGGCACTTTCGGTGTGGGAGCAATCGTCAAACGTTTGTGATTTTTCGGAGTTTTATTCAGTGTGCGCCCACGTCCAACTGGTGGTATATGTCGAAGCCCTGTTCGTCAGGGAAAGCCCAGAGCCCTGATGTCTGTGGTGCTGTAGATGCGCTGGGAATGGGCGGTGAGGAGTAGCAAGAGCTTGAGTTGCTGGAACTTTCGGTGTGGGAACGATCGTCAGACGTTCGTTATTTTTCGGGTTTTTTTTTCAGTGGGCGCCCAGGTGCAGCTGGTGGTAAATGTCGAAGCCCTGTTGGTCAGGGAATGCCCGGAGCCCCGATGTCTGTGGTGCTGTAGATGCGCTGCTAATGGCCGGTGAGGAGCAGTAAGAGTTTGACTGGCTGGCACTTTCGGTGTGGGAGCAATCGTCCGACGTTTGTGATTTTTTGGGGTTTTTTTTCAGTGGGCGCCCAGGTGCAGCGGGTGGTACATGTCGAAGCCCTGTTGGTCAGGGAAAGCCCGGAGCCCCGATGTCTGTGGTGCTGTAGATGCGCTGAGAATGGGCGGTGAGGAGCAGCAAGAGCTTGAGTTGCTGGCACTTTCGGTGTGGGAACGATCGTCAGACGTTCCTTATTTTTCGGGGTTTTTTTTTAGTGGGCCCCCAGGTGCAGCAGTGGTAAATTTCGAAGCCCTGTTGGTCAGAGAAAGCCCGGAGCCCCGATGTCTGTGGTGCTGTAGATGCACTGGGAATGGCTGGTGAGGATCAGTAAGAGCTTTACTGGCTGGCACTTCAGGTGTGGGAGCAATCATCCAACGTTTGTGATTATTCGCGATTTTATTTCAGTGGGTGCCCAGGTGAAGCTGGTGGTAAACATCGACACCCTGTTCGTCAGGGAAAGCCCGGAGCCCCGATGTCTGTGTTGCTGTAGATGCGCTGCGAATGGCCGCTGAGGAGCAGCAAGAGCTTGACTGGCTGGCACTTTCGGTGTGGGAGCAATCGTCAGACGTTCATTATTTTTCAAGGTTTTTTTTCAGTGGGTGGCCAGGTGCAGGAGGTCGTAAACGTCGAAGCCCTGTTCGTCAGGGAAAGCCCAGAGCCCCGATGTCTGTGGTGCTGTAGATGCGCTGGGAATGGGCAGTGAGGAGCAGCAAGAGCTTGTGTTGCTGGCACTTTCTGTGTGGGAGCAATCGTCCGATGTTCGTGATTTTTTGAGATTTTTTCAGTGGGCGCCCAGGTGCAGCGGGTGGTAAATGTCGAAGCCCTGTTGGTCAGGGAAAGCCCGGAGCCCCGATGTCTGTGGTGCTGTAGATGCGCTGCCAATGGCTGGTGAGGAGCAGCAAGAGCTTGACTGGCTGGCACTTTCAATGAGGGAGCAATCGTCCGACGTTCGTGATTTTTAGGGATTTTTTTTCAGTGGGCACCCACGTGCAGCTGTTGGTAAATGTCAAAGCCCTGTTCGTCAGGGAAAGCCCAGAGCCCCGATGTCTGTGGTGCTGTAGATGCGCTGGGAATGGCCGGTGAGGAGCAGCAAGAGCTTGACTGGCTGGCACTTTCGGTGTGGGAGCAATCATCCAACGTTTGTGATTATTCGCGATTTTATTTCAGTGGGCGCCCAGGTGCAGCTGGTGGTAATTGTCTAAGCCCTGTTCGTCAGGGAAAGCCCAGAGCCCCGATGTCTGTGGTGCTGTAGATGCGCTGGGAATGGGCGGTGTGGAGCAGCAAGAGCTTGAGTTGCTGGCACTTCCGGTGTGGGAGCAATCGTCAGACGTTCGTTATTTTTCAA
The DNA here is from genome assembly GCF_036417535.1 of Chlamydotis macqueenii. NCBI lineage: Eukaryota > Metazoa > Chordata > Aves > Otidiformes > Otididae > Chlamydotis > Chlamydotis macqueenii. The sequence continues at coordinate 624,138 of NW_028239093.1, read as the reverse complement.
GGTTTTTTTTCAGTGGGTGCCCAGGTGCAGGAGGTGGTAAACGTCGAAGCCCTGTTCGTCAGGGAAAGCCCGGAGCCCCGATGTCTGTGGTGCTGTAGATGCGCTGGGAATGGGTGGTGAGGAGCAGCAAGAGCTTGTGTTGCTGGCACTTTCGGTGTGGGAGCAATCGTCCGATGTTCGTGATTTTTAGGGATTTTTTTTCAGTGGGGACCCAGGTGCAGCTGGTGGTAAACGTTGAAGCCCTGTTCGTCAGGGAAAGCCCGGAGCCCTGATGTCTGTGGTGCTGTAGATGCGCGGCCAATGGCCCATGAGGAGCAGCAAGAGCTTGACTGGCTGGCACTTTCGGTTTGGGAGCAATCGTCCGATGTTCGTGACTGTTCGGGGTTTTTTTTCAGTAGGCGCCCAGCTGCAACTGTTGGTAAATGTTGAAGCCCTGTTCGTAAGGGAGAGCCCAGAGCGCCAATGTCTGTGGTGCTGTAGATGCGCTGCCAATGGCCTGTGTGGAGCAGCAAGAGCTTGTGTTGCTGGCACTTTCGGTGTGGGAGAAATAGTCCGATGTTCGTGATTTTTCGGGTTTTTTTTCAGTAGGCGCCCAGCTGCAACTGTTGGTAAATGTCGAAGCCCTGTTGGTCAGGGAAAGCCCGGAGCCCCGATGTCTGTGGTGCTGTAGATGCAGTGCCAATGGCCCGTGAGGAGCAGCGAGAGCTTTACTGGCTGGCATTTTCGGTGTGGGAGAAATTGTCCGACGTTCTTGATTTTTCGGGATTATTTTTCAGTGGGCACCCAGGTGCAGCTGGTGGTAAATGTCAAAGCCCTGTTCGTCAGGGAAAGCCCGGAGCCCCGATGTCTGTGGTGCTGTAGATGCGCTGGGAATGGGCGGTGAGGAGCAGCAAGAGCTTGACTGGCTGGCACTTTCAATGAGGGAGCAATCGTCCGATGTTCGTGAATTTTTGGGATTTTTTTCAGTGGGCGCTTAGGTGCAGCGGGTGGTACATGTCGAAGCCCTGTTGGTCAGGGAAAGCCCGGAGCCCCGATGTCTGTGGTGCTGTAGATGCGCTGAGAATGGGCGGTGAGGAGCAGCAAGAGCTTCAGTTGCTGGCACTTTAGGTGTGGGAACGATCGTCAGACGTTCGTTATTTTTCGGGGTTTTTTTTTTAGTGGGCGCCCAGGTGCAGCAGTGGTAAATTTCGAAGCCCTGTTGGTCAGGGAAAGCCCGGAGCCCCGATGTCTGTGGTGCTGCAGATGCGCTGCCAATGGCCAGTAAGGAGCAGCAAGAGCTTGACTGGCTGGCACTTTCGGTGTGGGAGCAATCGTCCAACGTTTTTCATTTTTCAGGTTTTTTTTTCAGTGGGCGCCCATGTTCAGCTGGTGGTAAACGTTGAAGCCCTGTTCGTCAGGGAAAGCCCGGAGCCCCGATGTCTGTGGTGCTGTAGATGCACTGGGAATGGCTGGTGAGGAGCAGTAAGAGCTTTACTGGCTGGCACTTTCGGTGTGGGAGCAATCGTCAAACGTTTGTGATTTTTCGGAGTTTTATTCAGTGTGCGCCCACGTCCAACTGGTGGTATATGTCGAAGCCCTGTTCGTCAGGGAAAGCCCAGAGCCCTGATGTCTGTGGTGCTGTAGATGCGCTGGGAATGGGCGGTGAGGCGTAGCAAGAGCTTGAGTTGCTGGAACTTTCGGTGTGGGAACGATCGTCAGACGTTCGTTATTTTTCGGGTTTTTTTTTCAGTGGGCGCCCAGGTGCAGCTGGTGGTAAATGTCGAAGCCCTGTTGGTCAGGGAATGCCCGGAGCCCCGATGTCTGTGGTGCTGTAGATGCAGTGCCAATGGCCCGTGAGGAGCAGCGAGAGCTTTACTGGCTGGCATTTTCGGTGTGGGAGAAATTGTCCGACGTTCTTGATTTTTTGGGGTTTTTTTTCAGTGGGCGCCCAGGTGCAGCTGGTGGTAAATGTCAAAGCCCTGTTCGTCAGGGAAAGCCCGGAGCCCCGATGTCTGTGGTGCTGTACATGCGCTGGGAATGGGCGGTGAGGAGCAGCAAGAGCTTGACTGGCTGGCACTTTCAATGAGGGAGCAATCGTCCGATGTTCGTGAATTTTTGGGATTTTTTTCAGTGGGCGCTTAGGTGCAGCGGGTGGTACATGTCGAAGCCCTGTTGGTCAGGGAAAGCCCGGAGCCCCGATGTCTATGGTGCTGTAGATGCGCTGAGAATGGGCGGTGAGGAGCAGCAAGAGCTTCAGTTGCTGGCTCTTTAGGTGTGGGAACGATCGTCAGACGTTCGTTATTTTTCGGGGTTTTTTTTTTAGTGGGCGCCCAGGTGCAGCAGTGGTAAATTTCGAAGCCCTGTTGGTCAGGGAAAGCCCGGAGCCCCGATGTCTGTGGTGCTGCAGATGCGCTGCCAATGGCCAGTAAGGAGCAGCAAGAGCTTGACTGGCTGGCACTTTCGGTGTGGGAGCAATCGTCCAACGTTTTTCATTTTTCAGGTTTTTTTTTCAGTGGGCGCCCATGTTCAGCTGGTGGTAAACGTTGAAGCCCTGTTGGTCAGGGAAAGCCCGGAGCCCCGATGTCTGTGGTGCTGTAGATGCACTGGGAATGGCTGGTGAGGAGCAGTAAGAGCTTTACTGGCTGGCACTTTCGGTGTGGGAGCAATCGTCAAACGTTTGTGATTTTTCGGAGTTTTATTCAGTGTGCGCCCACGTCCAACTGGTGGTATATGTCGAAGCCCTGTTCGTCAGGGAAAGCCCAGAGCCCTGATGTCTGTGGTGCTGTAGATGCGCTGGGAATGGGCGGTGAGGAGTAGCAAGAGCTTGAGTTGCTGGAACTTTCGGTGTGGGAACGATCGTCAGACGTTCGTTATTTTTCGGGTTTTTTTTTCAGTGGGCGCCCAGGTGCAGCTGGTGGTAAATGTCGAAGCCCTGTTGGTCAGGGAATGCCCGGAGCCCCGATGTCTGTGGTGCTGTAGATGCGCTGCCAATGGCCGGTGAGGAGCAGTAAGAGTTTGACTGGCTGGCACTTTCGGTGTGGGAGCAATCGTCCGACGTTCGTGATTTTTTGGGGTTTTTTTTCAGTGGGCGCCCAGGTGCAGCGGGTGGTACATGTCGAAGCCCTGTTGGTCAGGGAAAGCCCGGAGCCCCGATGTCTGTGGTGCTGTAGATGCGCTGAGAATGGGCGGTGAGGAGCAGCAAGAGCTTGAGTTGCTGGCACTTTCGGTGTGGGAACGATCGTCAGACGTTCCTTATTTTTCGGGGTTTTTTTTTAGTGGGCCCCCAGGTGCAGCAGTGGTAAATTTCGAAGCCCTGTTGGTCAGAGAAAGCCCGGAGCCCCGATGTCTGTGGTGCTGTAGATGCACTGGGAATGGCTGGTGAGGATCAGTAAGAGCTTGACTGGCTGGCACTTCAGGTGTGGGAGCAATCATCCAACGTTTGTGATTATTCGCGATTTTATTTCAGTGGGTGCCCAGGTGAAGCTGGTGGTAAACATCGACACCCTGTTGGTCAGGGAAAGCCCGGAGCCCCGATGTCTGTGTTGCTGTAGATGCGCTGCGAATGGCCGCTGAGGAGCAGCAAGAGCTTGACTGGCTGGCACTTTCGGTGTGGGAGCAATCGTTAGACGTTCATTATTTTTCAAGGTTTTTTTTCAGTGGGTGGCCAGGTGCAGGAGGTCGTAAACGTCGAAGCCCTGTTCGTCAGGGAAAGCCCAGAGCCCCGATGTCTGTGGTGCTGTAGATGCGCTGGGAATGGGCAGTGAGGAGCAGCAAGAGCTTGTGTTGCTGGCACTTTCTGTGTGGGAGCAATCGTCCGATGTTCGTGATTTTTTGAGATTTTTTCAGTGGGCGCCCAGGTGCAGCGGGTGGTAAATGTCGAAGCCCTGTTGGTCAGGGAAAGCCCGGAGCCCCGATGTCTGTGGTGCTGTAGATGCGCTGCCAATGGCTGGTGAGGAGCAGCAAGAGCTTGACTGGCTGCCACTTTCAATGAGGGAGCAATCGTCCGACGTTCGTGATTTTTAGGGATTTTTTTTCAGTGGGCACCCACGTGCAGCTGTTGGTAAATGTCAAAGCCCTGTTCGTCAGGAAAAGCCCAGAGCCCCGATGTCTGTGGTGCTGTAGATGCGCTGGGAATGGCCGGTGAGGAGCAGCAAGAGCTTGACTGGCTGGCACTTTCGGTGTGGGAGTAATCGTCCGACTTTTGTGGTTTTTTGGGTTTTTTTTTCAGTGGGCGCCCATGTTCAGCTGGTGGTAAACGTCGAAGCCCTGTTCGTCAGGGAAAGCCCAGAGCCCCGATGTCTGTGGTGCTGTAGATGCGCTGGGAATGGGCGGTGAGGAGCAGCAAGAGCTTGACTGGCTGGCACTTTAGGTGTGGGAGCAATCGTCCAACGTTTGTGATTTTTCGGAGTTTTATTCAGTGTGCGCCCAGGTCCAACTGGTGGTATATGTCGAAGCCCTGTTCGTCAGGGAAAGCCCAGAGCCCCGATGTCTGTGGTGCTGTAGATGCGCTGGGAATGGGCAGTGAGGAGCAGCAAGAGCTTGAGTTGCTGGCACTTTCGGTGTGGGAGCAATCGTCAGACGTTCGTTATTTTTCAAGTTTATTTTTCAGTGGGTGCCCAGGTGCAGGAGGTGGTAAAAGTCGAAGCCCTGTTGGTCAGGGAAAGCCCGGAGCCCCGATGTCTGTGGTGCTGTAGATGCGCTGCCAATGGCTGGTGAGGAGCAACAAGAGCTTGACAGGCTGGCACTTAAGGTGTGGGAGCAATCGTCCGATGTTCGTGATTTTTTGGGATTTTTATCAGTGGGCGCCCAAGTGCAGCTGGTGGTAAATGTCAAAGCCCTGCTCGTGAGGGAAAGCCCGGAGCCCCGATGTCTGTGTTGCTGTAGATGCGCTGCCAATGGCTGGTGAGGAGCAGCAAGACCTTGTGTTGCTGGCACTTTCGGTGTGGGAGCAATCGTCCGACGTTCGTGATTTTTGGGGATTTTTTTCAGGGAGCACCCAGGTGCAGCTGGTGGTAAATGTCAAAGCCCTGTTGGTCAGAAAAAGCGCGGAGCCCCGATGTCTGTGGTGCTGTAGATGCGCTGCCAATGGCTGTGGAGGAGCAGCAAGAGCTTGAGTGGCTGGCACTTTCAATGAGGGAGCAATCGTCCGATGTTTGTGATTTTTAGGGATTCTTTTTCAGTGGGGACCCAGGTTCAGCTGGTGGTAGATGTCAAAGCCCTGTTCGTCAGGGAAAGCCCAGAGCCCCGATGTCTGTGGTGCTGTAGATGCGCTGGGAATGGGCAGTGAGGAGCAGCAAGAGCTTGAGTTGCTGGCACTTTCGGTGTGGGAGCAATCGTCCGATGTTCGTGATTTTTTGAGATTTTTTTCAGTGGGCGCTCAGGTGCAGCGGGTGATAAATGTCGAAGCCCTGTTGGTCAGGGAAAGCCCGGAGCCCCGATGTCTGTGGTGCTGTAGATGCGCTGCCAATGGCTGGTGAGGAGCAGCAAGAGTTTGACTGGCTGGCACTTTCGGTGTGGGAGCAATCGTCCGACGTTCGTGATTTTTTGGGGTTTTTTTTCAGTCGGCGCCCAGGTGCAGCTGGTGGTAAATGTCGAAGCCCTGTTGGTCAGGGAAAGCCCGGAGCCCCGATGTCTTTGGTGCTGTAGATGCGCTGCCAATGGCTGGTGAGGAGCAACAAGAGCTTGACAGGCTGGCACTTTCGGTGTGGGAGCAATCGTCCGACGTTCGTGATTTTTTGGGGTTTTTTTTCAGTGGGTGCTGAGGTGCAGCTGGTGGTAAACGTCGAAGCCCTGTTGGACTGGGAAAGCCCGGATCCCCCGTGCCTGTGGTGCTGTAGATGCGCTGCCAATCGCCGCTGAGGTGCAGCAAGAGCTTGACTGGCTGGCACTTTCAATGAGGGAGCAATCGTCCGATGTTCGTGATTTTTAGGGATTTTTTTTCAGTGGGGACCCACGTGCAGCTGGTGGTAAACATCGAAGCCCTGTTGGTCAGGGAAAGCCCAGAGCCCTGATGTCTGTGGTGCTGTAGATGCGCTGCCAATGGCCCATGAGGAGCAGCAAGAGCTTGACTGGCTGGCACTTTCGGTGTGGGAGCAATCGTCCGACGTTCGTGATTTTTCGGGGTTTTTTTTCAGTGGGTGCTGAGGTGCAGCTGGTGGTAAATGTCGAAGCCCTGTTGGTCAGGGAAAGCCCGGAGCCCCGATGTCTGTGGTGCTGCAGATGCGCTGCCAATGGCTGGTGAGGAGCAACAAGAGCTTGACAGGCTGGCACTTAAGGTGTGGGAGCAATCGTCCGATGTTCGTGATTTTTTGGGATTTTTATCAGTGGGCGCCCAAGTGCAGCTGGTGGTAAATGTCAAAGCCCTGCTCGTGAGGGAAAGCCCGGAGCCCCGATGTCTGTGTTGCTGTAGATGCGCTGCCAATGGCCCATGAGGAGCAGCAAGACCTTGTGTTGCTGGCACTTTCGGTGTGGGAGCAATCGTCCGACGTTCGTGATTTTTGGGGATTTTTTTTCAGGGAGCACCCAGGTGCAGCTGGTGGTAAATGTCAAAGCCCTGTTGGTCAGAGAAAGCGCGGAGCCCCGATGTCTGTGGTGCTGTAGATGCGCTGCCAATGGCTGGTGAGGAGCAGCAAGAGTTTGAGTGGCTGGCACTTTCAATGAGGGAGCAATCGTCCGATGTTCGTGATTTTTAGGGATTTTTTTTCAGTGGGGACCCAGGTTCAGCTGGTGGTAGATGTCAAAGCCCTGTTCGTCAGGGAAAGCCCAGAGCCCCGATGTCTGTGGTGCTGTAGATGCGCTGGGAATGGGCAGTGAGGAGCGGCAAGTGCTTGTGTTGCTGGCACTTTCGGTGTGTGAGCAATCGTCCGATGTTCGTGATTTTTTGAGATTTTTTTCAGTGGGCGCTCAGGTGCAGCGGGTGATAAATGTCGAAGCCCTGTTGGTCAGGGAAAGCCCGGAGCCCCGATGTCTGTGGTGCTGTAGATGCGCTGCCAATGGCTGGTGAGGAGCAGCAAGAGCTTGTGTTGCTGGCATTTTCGGTGTGGGAGCAATCGTCCGACGTTCGTGATTTTTTGGGGTTTTTTTTCAGTGGGCGCTCAGGTGCAGCGGGTTGTACATGTCGAAGCCCTGTTGGTCAGGGAAAGCCCGGAGCCCCGATGTCTGTGGTGCTGTAGATGCGCTGCCAATGGCTGGTGAGGAGCAGCAAGAGCTTGACTGGCTGGCACTTTCAATGAGGGAGCAATCGTCCGATGTTCGTGAGTTTTGGGGATTTTTTTTCAGTGGGGACCCAGGTTCAGCTGGTGGTAAACATCGATGCCCTGTTGGTCAGGGAAAGCCCGGAGCCCCGATGTCTGTGGTGCTGTAGATGCAGTGCAAATGGCCCGTGAGGAGCAGCGAGAGCTTGACTGGCTGGAACTTTCGGTGTGGGAACGATCATCAGACGTTCCTTATTTTTCGGGGTTTTTTTTCAGTGGGCGCCCAGGTGCAGCTGGTGGTAAACATCGAAGCCCTGTTGGTCAGGGAAAGCCCGGAGCCCCGATGTCTGTGGTGCTGTAGATGCGCTGCCAATGGCCGTTGAGGAGCAGTAAGAGCTTGACTGGCTGGCACTTTCGGTGTGGGAGCAATCGTCCGACGTTCGTTATTTTTCAGGGTTTTTTTTTAGTGGGCCCCCAGGTGCAGCAGTGGTAAATTTCGAAGCCCTGTTCGTCAGGGAAAGCCCGGAGCCCCGATGTCTGTGGTGCTGTAGATGCGCTGCCAATGGCCAGTAAGGAGCAGCAAGAGGTTGACTGGCTGGCACGTTCGGTGTGGGAGCAATCGTCCGACGTTTTTGATTTTTCAGGTTTTTTTTTCAGTGGGCGCCCATGTTCAGCTGGTGGTAAACGTTGAAGCCCTGTTCGTCAGGGAAAGCCGGGAGCCCCGATGTCTGTGGTGCTGTAGATGCACTGGGAATGGCTGCTGAGGATCAGTAAGAGCTTGACTGGCTGGCACTTTCGGTGTGGGAGCAATCATCCAACGTTTGTGATTATTCGCGATCTTATTTCAGTGGGCGCCCAGGTGCAGCTGGTGGTAAATATCGACACCCTGTTGGTCAGGGAAAGCCCGGAGCCCCGATGTCTGTGGTGCTGTAGATGCGCTGGCAATGGCCGGTGGGGAGCAGCAAGAGCTTGACAGACTGGCACATTCGGTGTGGAAGCAATTATCCGACGTTCGTGATTTTTGGGGATTATTTTTCAGTGGGCGCCGAGGTTCAGCTGGTGCTAAACGTCGAAGCCCTGTTCGTCAGGGAAAGCCCAGAGCCCCGATGTCTGTGGTGCTGTAGATGCGCTGGGAATGGGCAGTGAGGAGCAGCAAGAGCTTGACTGGCTGGCACTTTTGGTGTGGGAGCAATCGTCCGACGTTTGTGTTTTTTTGGGTTTTTTTTTTCAGTGGGCGCCCATGTTCAGCTGGTGGTAAACGTCGAAGCCCTGTTCGTCAGGGAAAGCCCGGAGCCCAGATGTCTGTGGTGCTGTAGATGCGCTGGGAATGGGCGGTGAGGAGCAGCAAGAGCTTGAGTTGCTGGAACTTTCGGTGTGGGAGCAATTGTCCAACGTTTGTGATTTTTTGGGGTTTTTTTTCTGTGTGCGCCCAGGTTCAACTGGTGGTATATGTCGAAGCCCTGTTCATCAGGGAAAGCCCAGAGCCCTGATGTCTGTGGTGCTGTAGATGCGCTGGGAATGGGCGGTGAGGAGTACCAAGAGCTTGAGTTGCTGGAACTTTTGGTGTGGGAACGATCGTCAGACGTTAGTTATTTTTCGGGGTTATTTTTCAGTGGGCGCCCAGGTGCAGCTGGTGGTAAATGTCGAAGCCCTGTTGGTCAGGGAATGCCCAGAGCCCCGATGTCTGTGGTGCTGTAGATGCGCTGCCAATGGCCGGTGAGGAGCAGTAAGAGCTTGACTGGCTGGCAATTTCGGTGTGGGAGCAATCGTCCGACGTTCGTGATTTTTTGGGGTTTTTTTTCAGTGGGTGCCCAGGTGCAGCGGGTGGTACATGTCGAAGCCCTGTTGGTCAGGGAAAGCCCGGAGCCCCGATGTCTGTGGTGCTGTACATGCACTGGGAATGGGCAGTGAGGAGCAGCAAGAGCTTGTGTTGCTGGCACTTCCGGTGTGGGAGCAATCGTCTGACGTTGGTGATTTTTTGGGGCTTTTTTTCAGTGTGCGCCCAGGTGCAGCTGGTGGTAAATGTCGAAGCCCTGTTGGTCAGGGAAAGCCCGGAGCCCCGATGTCTGTGGTGCTGTAGATGCGCTGCCAATGGCTGGTGAGGAGCAGCAAGAGCTTGACAGGCTGGCACTTTCGGTGTGGGAGCAATCGTCCGACGTTCGTGATTTTTTGGGATTTTACTTTTACTGGGCGCCCGTGTGGAGCTGGTGTTAAACGTCGAAGCCCTGTTGGTCAGGGAAAGCCCAGAGCCCCGATGTCTGTGGTGCTGTAGATGCGCTGCCAATGGCCGCTGAGGTGCAGCAAGAGCTTGACTGGCTGGCACTTTCAACGAGGGAGCAATCGTCCGATGTTCGTGATTTTTCGGGGTTTTTTTTCAGTGGGTGCTGAGGTGCAGCTGGTGGTAAACGTCGAAGCCCTGTTGGACTGGGAAAGCCAGGATCCCCCGTGCCTGTGGTGCTGTAGATGCGCTGCAAATCCCCGCTGAGGTGCAGCAAGAGCTTGACTGGCTGGCACTTTCAATGAGGGAGCAATCGTCCGATGTTCGTGATTTTTAGGGATTTTTTTTCAGTGGGGACCCAGGTGCAGCTGGTGGTAAACATCGAAGCCCTGCTCGTGAGGGAAAGCCCGGAGCCCCGATGTCTGTGTTGCTGTAGATGCGCTGCCAATGGCCCATGAGGAGCAGAAAGACCTTGTGTTGCTGGCACTTTCGGTGTGGGAGCAATCGTCCGACGTTTGTGATTTTTTGGGGTTTTTTTTCAGTGGACGCCCAGGTGCAGCGGGTGGTACATGTCGAAGCCCTGTTGGTCAGGGAAAGCCCGGAGCCCCGATGTCTGTGGTGCTGTAGATGCGCTGAGAATGGGCGGTGAGGAGCAGCAAGAGCTTCAGTTGCTGGCACTTTAGGTGTGGGAGCAATCGTCTGACGTTTTTGATTTTTCAGGTTTTTTTTTCAGTGGGCGCCCATGTTCAGCTGGTGGTAAACGTTGAAGCCCTGTTCGTCAGGGAAAGCCCGGAGCCCCGATGTCTGTGGTGCTGTAGATGCACTGGGAATGGCTGGTGAGGATCAGTAAGAGCTTGACTGGCTGGCACTTTAGGTGTGGGAGCAATCATTCAACGTTTGTGATTATTTTCGAACTTATTTCAGTGGGCGCCCAGGTGCAGCTGGTGGTAAACATCGACACCCTGTTCGTCAGGGAAAGCCCGGAGCCCCGATGTCTGTGGTGCTGTAGATGCGCTGCCAATGGCCGGTGGGGAGCAGCAAGAGCTTGACAGGCTGGCACTTTCCGTGTGGGAGCAATCATCCGTAGTTCGTGATTTTTTGGGATTTTACTTTTACTGGGCGCCCGTGTGGAGCTGGTGTTAAAAGTCGAAGCCCTGTTGGTCAGGGAAAGTCTGGAGCCCCGATGTCTGTGGTGCTGTAGATGCGCTGCCAATGGCCGCTGAGGTGCAGCAAGAGCTTGACTGGCTGGCACATTCAATGAGGGAGCAATCGTCTGATGTTTGTGATTTTTTGGGGTTTTTTTTCAGTGGGTGCTGAGGTGTAGCTGGTGGTAAACGTCGAAGCCCTGTTGGTCTGGGAAAGCCCGGATCCCCCGTGCCTGTGGTGCTCTAGATGCAGTGCCAATGGCCCGTGAGGAGCAGCAAGAGCTTTACTGGCTGCCACTTTCAATGAGGGAGCAATCGTCCGATGTTCGTGATTTTTAGGGATATTTTTTTCAGTGGGGACCCAGGTGCAGCTGGTGGTAAACGTCGAAGCCCTGTTCGTCAGGGAAAGCCCAGAGCCCCGATGTCTCTGGTGCTGTAGATGCGCTGGGAATGGGCGGTGAGGAGTAGCAAGAGCTTGAGTTGCTGGCACTTTCGGTGTGGGAACGATCGTCAGACGTTCGTTATTTTTCGGGGTTTTTTTTCAGTGGGCGCACAGGTGCAGCTGGTGGTAAATGTCGAAGACCTGTTGGTCAGGGAATGCCTGGAGCCCCGATGTCTGTGGTGCTGTAGATGCGCTGCCAATGGCCGGTGAGGAACAGCAAGAGCTTGACTGGCTGGCACTTTCGGTGTGGGAGCAATCATCCGACGTTCGTGATTTTTTGGGGTTTTTTTTCAGTGGGCGCTTGGGTGCAGCTGGTGGTAAATGTCGAAGCCCTGTTGGTCAGGGAAAGCCCGGAGCCCCGATGTCTGTGGTGCTGTAGATGCGCTGCCAATGGCTGGTGAGGTGCAACAAGAGCTTGACAGGCTGGCACTTAAGGTGTGGGAGCAATCGTCCGATGTTCGTGATTTTTTGGGATTTTTATCAGTGGGCGCCCAAGTGCAGCTGGTGGTAAATGTCAAAGCCCTGCTCGTGAGGGAAAGCCCGGAGCCCCGATGTCTGTGTTGCTGTAGATGCGCTGCCAATGGCCCATGAGGAGCAGCAAGACCTTGTGTTGCTGGCACTTTCGGTGTGGGAGGAATCGTCCGACGTTCGTGATTTTTGGGGATTTTTTTTCAGGGAGCACCCAGGTGCAGCTGGTGGTAAATGTCAAAGCCCTGTTGGTCAGAGAAAGCGCGGAGCCCCGATGTCTGTGGTGCTGTAGATGCGCTGCCAATGGCTGCTGAGGAGCAGCAAGAGCTTGAGTGGCTGGCACTTTCAATGAGGGAGCAATCGTCCGATGTTCGTGATTTTCAGGGATTTTTTTTCAGTGGGGACCCAGGTTCAGCTGGTGGTAGATGTCAAAGCCCTGTTCGTCAGGGAAAGCCCAGAGCCCCGATGTCTGTGGTGCTGTAGATGCGCTGGGAATGGGCAGTGAGGAGCGGCAAGAGCTTGTGTTGCTGGCACTTTCGGTGTGTGAGCAATCGTCCGATGTTCGTGATTTTTTGAGATTTTTTTCAGTGGGCGCTCAGGTGCAGCGGGTGATAAATGTCGAAGCCCTGTTGGTCAGGGAAAGCCCGGAGCCCCGATGTCTGTGGTGCTGTAGATGCGCTGCCAATGGCTGGTGAGGAGCAGCAAGAGCTTGTGTTGCTGGCAGTTTCGGTGTGGGAGCAATCGTCCGACGTTCGTGATTTTTTGGGGTTTTTTTTCAGTGCGCGCTCAGGTGCAGCGGGTTGTACATGTCGAAGCCCTGTTGGTCAGGGAAAGCCCGGAGCCCCGATGTCTGTGGTGCTGTAGATGCGCTGCCAATGGCTGGTGAGGAGCAGCAAGAGCTTGACTGGCTGGCACTTTCAATGAGGGAGCAATCGTCCGATGTTCGTGATTTTTGGGGATTTTTTTTCAGTGGGGACCCAGGTTCAGCTGGTGGTAAACATCGATGCCCTGTTGGTCAGGGAAAGCCCGGAGCCCCGATGTCTGTGGTGCTGTAGATGCAGTGCAAATGGTCCGTGAGGAGCAGCGAGAGCTTGACTGGCTGGAACTTTCGGTGTGGGAACGATCATCAGACGTTCGTTATTTTTCGGGGTTTTTTTTCAGTGGGCGCCCAGGTGGAGCTGGTGGTAAACATCGAAGCCCTGTTGGTCAGGGAAAGCCCGGAGCCCCGATGTCTGTGGTGCTGTAGATGTGGTGCCAATGGCCGTTGAGGAGCAGTAAGAGCTTGACTGGCTGGCACTTTCGGTGTGGGAGCAATCGTCCGACGTTCGTTATTTTTCAGGATTTTTTTTTAGTGGGCCCCCAGGTGCAGCAGTGGTAAATTTCGAAGCCCTGTTCGTCAGGGAAAGCCCGGAGCCCCGATGTCTGTGGTGCTGTAGATGCGCTGCCAATGGCCAGTAAGGAGCAGCAAGAGGTTGACTGGCTGGCACTTTCGGTGTGGGAGCAATCGTCCGACGTTTTTGATTTTTCAGGTTTTATTTCAGTGGGCGCCCATGTTCAGCTGGTTGTAAACGTTGAAGCCCTGTTCGTCAGGGAAAGCCCGGAGCCCCGATGTCTGTGGTGCTGTAGATGCACTGGGAATGGCTGCTGAGGATCAGTAAGAGCTTGACTGGCTGGCACTTTCGGTGTGGGAGCAATCATCCAACGTTTGTGATTATTCGCGATCTTATTTCAGTGGGCGCCCAGGTGCAGCTGGTGGTAAATATCGACACCCTGTTGGTCAGGGAAAGCCCGGAGCCCCGATGTCTGTGGTGCTGTAGATGCGCTGGCAATGGCCGGTGGGGAGCAGCAAGAGCTTGACAGACTGGCACATTCGGTGTGGGAGCAATTATCCGACGTTCGTGATTTTTGGGGATTATTTTTCAGTGGGCGCCCAGGTTCAGCTGGTGCTAAACGTCGAAGCCCTGTTCGTCAGGGAAAGCCCAGAGCCCCGATGTCTGTGGTGCTGTAGATGCGCTGGGAATGGGCAGTGAGGAGCAGCAAGAGCTTGACTGGCTGGCACTTTCGGTGTGGGAGCAATCGTCCGACGTTTGTGTTTTTTTGGGTTTTTTTTTTCAGTGGGCGCCCATGTTCAGCTGGTGGTAAACGTCGAAGCCCTGTTCGTCAGGGAAAGCCCGGAGCCCAGATGTCTGTGGTGCTGTAGATGCGCTGGGAATGGGCGGTGAGGAGCAGCAAGAGCTTGAGTTGCTGGAACTTTCGGTGTGGGAGCAATTGTCCAACGTTTGTGATTTTTTGGGGTTTTTTTTCTGTGTGCGCCCAGGTTCAACTGGTGGTATATGTCGAAGCCCTGTTCATCAGGGAAAGCCCAGAGCCCTGATGTCTGTGGTGCTGTAGATGCGCTGGGAATGGGCGGTGAGGAGTACCAAGAGCTTGAGTTGCTGGAACTTTTGGTGTGGGAACGATCGTCAGACGTTAGTTATTTTTCGGGGTTATTTTTCAGTGGGCGCCCAGGTGCAGCTGGTGGTAAATGTCGAAGCCCTGTTGGTCAGGGAATGTCCAGAGCCCCGATGTCTGTGGTGCTGTAGATGCGCTGCCAATGGCCGGTGAGGAGCAGTAAGAGCTTGACTGGCTGGCAATTTCGGTGTGGGAGCAATCGTCCGACGTTCGTGATTTTTTGGGGTTTTTTTTCAGTGGGCGCCCAGGTGCAGCGGGTGGTACATGTCGAAGCCCTGTTGGTCAGGGAAAGCCCGGAGCCCCGATGTCTGTGGTGCTGTACATGCACTGGGAATGGGCAGTGAGGAGCAGCAAGAGCTTGTGTTGCTGGCACTTCCGGTGTGGGAGCAATCGTCCGACGTTCGTGATTTTTTGGGGCTTTTTTTCAGTGTGCGCCCAGGTGCAGCTGGTGGTAAATGTCGAAGCCCTGTTGGTCAGGGAAAGCCCGGAGCCCCGATGTCTGTGGTGCTGTAGATGCGCTGCCAATGGCTGGTGAGGAGCAGCAAGAGCTTGACAGGCTGGCACTTTCGGTGTGGGAGCAATCATCCGACGTTCGTGATTTTTTGGGATTTTACTTTTACTGGGCGCCCGTGTGGAGCTGGTGTTAAACGTCGAAGCCCTGTTGGTCAGGGAAAGCCCAGAGCCCCGATGTCTGTGGTGCTGTAGATGCGCTGCCAATGGCCGCTGAGGTGCAGCAAGAGCTTGACTGGCTGGCACTTTCAATGAGGGAGCAATCGTCCGATGTTCGTGATTTTTCGGGGTTTTTTTTCAGTGGGTGCTGAGGTGCAGCTGGTGGTAAACGTCGAAGCCCTGTTGGACTGGGAAAGCCAGGATCCCCCGTGCCTGTGGTGCTGTAGATGCGCTGCAAATCCCCGCTGAGGTGCAGCAAGAGCTTGACTGGCTGGCACTTTCAATGAGGGAGCAATCGTCCGATGTTCGTGATTTTTAGGGATTTTTTTTCAGTGGGGACCCAGGTGCAGCTGGTGGTAAACATCGAAGCCCTGTTGGTTAGGGAAAGCCCAGAGCCCTGATGTCTGTGGTGCTGTAGATGCGCTGCCAATGGCCCATGAGGAGCAGCAAGAGCTTGAATGGCTGGCACGTTCGGTGTGGGAGCAATCGTCCGACGTTCGTGATTTTTCGGGGTTTTTTTTCAGTGGGTGCTGAGGTGCAGCTGGTGGTAAATGTCGAAGCCCTGTTGGTCAGGGAAAGCCCGGAGCCCCGATGTCTGTGGTGCTGTAGATGCGCTGCCAATGGCTGGTGAGGAGCAACAAGAGCTTGACAGGCTGGCACTTAAGGTGTGGGAGCAATCGTCCGATGTTCGTGATTTTTTGGGATTTTTATCAGTGGGCGCCCAAGTGCAGCTAGTGGTAAATGTCAAAGCCCTGCTCGTGAGGGAAAGCCCGGAGCCCCGATGTCTGTGTTGCTGTAGATGCGCTGCCAATGGCCCATGAGGAGCAGAAAGACCTTGTGTTGCTGGCACTTTCGGTGTGGGAGCAATCGTCCGACGTTCGTGATTTTTTGGGGTTTTTTTTCAGTGGACGCCCAGGTGCAGCGGGTGGTACATGTCGAAGCCCTGTTGGTCAGGGAAAGCCCGGAGCCCCGATGTCTGTGGTGCTGTAGATGCGCTGAGAATGGGCGGTGAGGAGCAGCAAGAGCTTGAGTTGCTGGCACTTTAGGTGTGGGAGCAATCGTCTGACGTTTTTGATTTTTCAGGTTTTTTTTTCAGTGGGCGCCCATGTTCAGCTGGTGGTAAACGTTGAAGCCCTGTTCGTCAGGGAAAGCCCGGAGCCCCGATGTCTGTGGTGCTGTAGATGCACTGGGAATGGCTGGTGAGGATCAGTAAGAGCTTGACTGGCTGGCACTTTAGGTGTGGGAGCAATCATTCAACGTTTGTGATTATTTTCGAACTTATTTCAGTGGGCGCCCAGGTGCAGCTGGTGGTAAACATCGACACCCTGTTCGTCAGGGAAAGCCCGGAGCCCCGATGTCTGTGGTGCTGTAGATGCGCTGCCAATGGCCGGTGGGGAGCAGCAAGAGCTTGACAGGCTGGCACTTTCCGTGTGGGAGCAATCATCCGTCGTTCGTGATTTTTTGGGATTTTACTTTTACTGGGCGCCCGTGTGGAGCTGGTGTTAAACGTCGAAGCCCTGTTGGTCAGGGAAAGTCTGGAGCCCCGATGTCTGTGGTGCTGTAGATGCGCTGCCAATGGCCGCTGAGGTGCAGCAAGAGCTTGACTGGCTGGCACTTTCAATGAGGGAGCAATCGTCTGATGTTTGTGATTTTTCGGGGTTTTTTTTCAGTGGGTGCTGAGGTGTAGCTGGTGGTAAACGTCGAAGCCCTGTTGGTCTGGGAAAGCCCGGATCCCCCGTGCCTGTGGTGCTCTAGATGCAGTGCCAATGGCCCGTGAGGAGCAGCAAGAGCTTGACTGGCTGCCACTTTCAATGAGGGAGCAATCGTCCGATGTTCGTGATTTTTAGGGATTTTTTTTCAGTGGGGACCCAGGTTCAGCTGGTGGTAGATGTCAAAGCCCTGTTCGTCAGGGAAAGCCCAGAGCCCCGATGTCTGTGGTGCTGTAGATGCGCTGGGAATGGGCAGTGAGGAGCGGCAAGAGCTTGTGTTGCTGGCACTTTCGGTGTGTGAGCAATCGTCCGATGTTCGTGATTTTTTGAGATTTTTTTCAGTGGGCGCTCAGGTGCAGCGGGTGATAAATGTCGAAGCCCTGTTGGTCAGGGAAAGCCCGGAGCCCCGATGTCTGTGGTGCTGTAGATGCGCTGCCAATGGCTGGTGAGGAGCAGCAAGAGCTTGTGTTGCTGGCATTTTCGGTGTGGGAGCAATCGTCCGACGTTCGTGATTTTTTGGGGTTTTTTTTCAGTGCGCGCTCAGGTGCAGCGGGTTGTACATGTCGAAGCCCTGTTGGTCAGGGAAAGCCCGGAGCCCCGATGTCTGTGGTGCTGTAGATGCGCTGCCAATGGCTGGTGAGGAGCAGCAAGAGCTTGACTGGCTGGCACTTTCAATGAGGGAGCAATCGTCCGATGTTCGTGATTTTTGGGGATTTTTTTTCAGTGGGGACCCAGGTTCAGCTGGTGGTAAACATCGATGCCCTGTTGGTCAGGGAAAGCCCGGAGCCCCGATGTCTGTGGTGCTGTAGATGCAGTGCAAATGGCCCGTGAGGAGCAGCGAGAGCTTGACTGGCTGGAACTTTCGGTGTGGGAACGATCATCAGACGTTCGTTATTTTTCGGGGTTTTTTTTCAGTGGGCGCCCAGGTGGAGCTGGTGGTAAACATCGAAGCCCTGTTGGTCAGGGAAAGCCCGGAGCCCCGATGTCTGTGGTGCTGTAGATGTGGTGCCAATGGCCGTTGAGGAGCAGTAAGAGCTTGACTGGCTGGCACTTTCGGTGTGGGAGCAATCGTCCGACGTTCGTTATTTTTCAGGATTTTTTTTTAGTGGGCCCCCAGGTGCAGCAGTGGTAAATTTCGAAGCCCTGTTCGTCAGGGAAAGCCCGGAGCCCCGATGTCTGTGGTGCTGTAGATGCGCTGCCAATGGCCAGTAAGGAGCAGCAAGAGGTTGACTGGCTGGCACTTTCGGTGTGGGAGCAATCGTCCGACGTTTTTGATTTTTCAGGTTTTATTTCAGTGGGCGCCCATGTTCAGCTGGTTGTAAACGTTGAAGCCCTGTTCGTCAGGGAAAGCCCGGAGCCCCGATGTCTGTGGTGCTGTAGATGCACTGGGAATGGCTGCTGAGGATCAGTAAGAGCTTGACTGGCTGGCACTTTCGGTGTGGGAGCAATCATCCAACGTTTGTGATTATTCGCGATCTTATTTCAGTGGGCGCCCAGGTGCAGCTGGTGGTAAATATCGACACCCTGTTGGTCAGGGAAAGCCCGGAGCCCCGATGTCTGTGGTGCTGTAGATGCGCTGGCAATGGCCGGTGGGGAGCAGCAAGAGCTTGACAGACTGGCACATTCGGTGTGGGAGCAATTATCCGACGTTCGTGATTTTTGGGGATTATTTTTCAGTGGGCGCCCAGGTTCAGCTGGTGCTAAACGTCGAAGCCCTGTTCGTCAGGGAAAGCCCAGAGCCCCGATGTCTGTGGTGCTGTAGATGCGCTGGGAATGGGCAGTGAGGAGCAGCAAGAGCTTGACTGGCTGGCACTTTCGGTGTGGGAGCAATCGTCCGACGTTTGTGTTTTTTTGGGTTTTTTTTTTCAGTGGGCGCCCATGTTCAGCTGGTGGTAAACGTCGAAGCCCTGTTCGTCAGGGAAAGCCCGGAGCCCAGATGTCTGTGGTGCTGTAGATGCGCTGGGAATGGGCGGTGAGGAGCAGCAAGAGCTTGAGTTGCTGGAACTTTCGGTGTGGGAGCAATTGTCCAACGTTTGTGATTTTTTGGGGTTTTTTTTCTGTGTGCGCCCAGGTTCAACTGGTGGTATATGTCGAAGCCCTGTTCATCAGGGAAAGCCCAGAGCCCTGATGTCTGTGGTGCTGTAGATGCGCTGGGAATGGGCGGTGAGGAGTACCAAGAGCTTGAGTTGCTGGAACTTTTGGTGTGGGAACGATCGTCAGACGTTAGTTATTTTTCGGGGTTATTTTTCAGTGGGCGCCCAGGTGCAGCTGGTGGTAAATGTCGAAGCCCTGTTGGTCAGGGAATGTCCAGAGCCCCGATGTCTGTGGTGCTGTAGATGCGCTGCCAATGGCCGGGGAGGAGCAGTAAGAGCTTGACTGGCTGGTAATTTCGGTGTGGGAGCAATCGTCCGACGTTCGTGATTTTTTGGGGTTTTTTTTCAGTGGGCGCCCAGGTGCAGCGGGTGGTACATGTCGAAGCCCTGTTGGTCAGGGAAAGCCCGGAGCCCCGATGTCTGTGGTGCTGTACATGCACTGGGAATGGGCAGTGAGGAGCAGCAAGAGCTTGTGTTGCTGGCACTTCCGGTGTGGGAGCAATCGTCCGACGTTCGTGATTTTTGGGGCTTTTTTTCAGTGTGCGCCCAGGTGCAGCTGGTGGTAAATGTCGAAGCCCTGTTGGTCAGGGAAAGCCCGGAGCCCCGATGTCTGTGGTGCTGTAGATGCGCTGCCAATGGCTGGTGAGGAGCAGCAAGAGCTTGACAGGCTGGCACTTTCGGTGTGGGAGCAATCGTCCGACGTTCGTGATTTTTTGGGATTTTACTTTTACTGGGCGCCCGTGTGGAGCTGGTGTTAAACGTCGAAGCCCTGTTGGTCAGGGAAAGCCCAGAGCCCCGATGTCTGTGGTGCTGTAGATGCGCTGCCAATGGCCGCTGAGGTGCAGCAAGAGCTTGACTGGCTGGCACTTTCAATGAGGGAGCAATCGTCCGATGTTCGTGATTTTTCGGGGTTTTTTTTCAGTGGGTGCTGAGGTGCAGCTGGTGGTAAACGTCGAAGCCCTGTTGGACTGGGAAAGCCAGGATCCCCCGTGCCTGTGGTGCTGTAGATGCGCTGCAAATCCCCGCTGAGGTGCAGCAAGAGCTTGACTGGCTGGCACTTTCAATGAGGGAGCAATCGTCCGATGTTCGTGATTTTTAGGGATTTTTTTTCAGTGGGGACCCAGGTGCAGCTGGTGGTAAACATCGAAGCCCTGTTGGTTAGGGAAAGCCCAGAGCCCTGATGTCTGTGGTGCTGTAGATGCGCTGCCAATGGCCCATGAGGAGCAGCAAGAGCTTGACTGGCTGGCACGTTCGGTGTGGGAGCAATCGTCCGACGTTCGTGATTTTTCGGGGTTTTTTTTCAGTGGGTGCTGAGGTGCAGCTGGTGGTAAATGTCGAAGCCCTGTTGGTCAGGGAAAGCCCGGAGCCCCGATGTCTGTGGTGCTGTAGATGCGCTGCCAATGGCTGGTGAGGAGCAACAAGAGCTTGACAGGCTGGCACTTAAGGTGTGGGAGCAATCGTCCGATGTTCGTGATTTTTTGGGATTTTTATCAGTGGGCGCCCAAGTGCAGCTGGTGGTAAATGTCAAAGCCCTGCTCGTGAGGGAAAGCCCGGAGCCCCGATGTCTGTGTTGCTGTAGATGCGCTGCCAATGGCCCATGAGGAGCAGAAAGACCTTGTGTTGCTGGCACTTTCGGTGTGGGAGCAATCGTCCGACGTTCGTGATTTTTTGGGGTTTTTTTTCAGTGGACGCCCAGGTGCAGCGGGTGGTACATGTCGAAGCCCTGTTGGTCAGGGAAAGCCCGGAGCCCCGATGTCTGTGGTGCTGTAGATGCGCTGAGAATGGGCGGTGAGGAGCAGCAAGAGCTTGAGTTGCTGGCACTTTAGGTGTGGGAGCAATCGTCTGACGTTTTTGATTTTTCAGGTTTTTTTTTCAGTGGGCGCCCATGTTCAGCTGGTGGTAAACGTTGAAGCCCTGTTCGTCAGGGAAAGCCCGGAGCCCCGATGTCTGTGGTGCTGTAGATGCACTGGGAATGGCTGGTGAGGATCAGTAAGAGCTTGACTGGCTGGCACTTTAGGTGTGGGAGCAATCATTCAACGTTTGTGATTATTTTCGAACTTATTTCAGTGGGCGCCCAGGTGCAGCTGGTGGTAAACATCGACACCCTGTTCGTCAGGGAAAGCCCGGAGCCCCGATGTCTGTGGTGCTGTAGATGCGCTGCCAATGGCCGGTGGGGAGCAGCAAGAGATTGACAGGCTGGCACTTTCCGTGTGGGAGCAATCATCCGTCGTTCGTGATTTTTTGGGATTTTACTTTTACTGGGCGCCCGTGTGGAGCTGGTGTTAAACGTCGAAGCCCTGTTGGTCAGGGAAAGTCTGGAGCCCCGATGTCTGTGGTGCTGTAGATGCGCTGCCAATGGCCGCTGAGGTGCAGCAAGAGCTTGACTGGCTGGCACTTTCAATGAGGGAGCAATCGTCTGATGTTTGTGATTTTTCGGGGTTTTTTTTCAGTGGGTGCTGAGGTGTAGCTGGTGGTAAACGTCGAAGCCCTGTTGGTCTGGGAAAGCCCGGATCCCCCGTGCCTGTGGTGCTCTAGATGCAGTGCCAATGGCCCGTGAGGAGCAGCAAGAGCTTGACTGGCTGCCACTTTCAATGAGGGAGCAATCGTCCGATGTTCGTGATTTTTAGGGATATTTTTTTCAGTGGGGACCCAGGTGCAGCTGGTGGTAAACGTCGAAGCCCTGTTCGTCAGGGAAAGCCCAGAGCCCCGATGTCTGTGGTGCTGTAGATGCGCTGGGAATGGGCAGTGAGGAGCGGCAAGAGCTTGTGTTGCTGGCACTTTCGGTGTGTGAGCAATCGTCCGATGTTCGTGATTTTTTGAGATTTTTTTCAGTGGGCGCTCAGGTGCAGCGGGTGATAAATGTCGAAGCCCTGTTGGTCAGGGAAAGCCCGGAGCCCCGATGTCTGTGGTGCTGTAGATGCGCTGCCAATGGCTGGTGAGGAGCAGCAAGAGCTTGTGTTGCTGGCATTTTCGGTGTGGGAGCAATCGTCCGACGTTCGTGATTTTTTGGGGTTTTTTTTCAGTGCGCGCTCAGGTGCAGCGGGTTGTACATGTCGAAGCCCTGTTGGTCAGGGAAAGCCCGGAGCCCCGATGTCTGTGGTGCTGTAGATGCGCTGCCAATGGCTGGTGAGGAGCAGCAAGAGCTTGACTGGCTGGCACTTTCAATGAGGGAGCAATCGTCCGATGTTCGTGATTTTTGGGGATTTTTTTTCAGTGGGGACCCAGGTTCAGCTGGTGGTAAACATCGATGCCCTGTTGGTCAGGGAAAGCCCGGAGCCCCGATGTCTGTGGTGCTGTAGATGCAGTGCAAATGGCCCGTGAGGAGCAGCGAGAGCTTGACTGGCTGGAACTTTCGGTGTGGGAACGATCATCAGACGTTCGTTATTTTTCGGGGTTTTTTTTCAGTGGGCGCCCAGGTGGAGCTGGTGGTAAACATCGAAGCCCTGTTGGTCAGGGAAAGCCCGGAGCCCCGATGTCTGTGGTGCTGTAGATGTGGTGCCAATGGCCGTTGAGGAGCAGTAAGAGCTTGACTGGCTGGCACTTTCGGTGTGGGAGCAATCGTCCGACGTTCGTTATTTTTCAGGATTTTTTTTTAGTGGGCCCCCAGGTGCAGCAGTGGTAAATTTCGAAGCCCTGTTCGTCAGGGAAAGCCCGGAGCCCCGATGTCTGTGGTGCTGTAGATGCGCTGCCAATGGCCAGTAAGGAGCAGCAAGAGGTTGACTGGCTGGCACTTTCGGTGTGGGAGCAATCGTCCGACGTTTTTGATTTTTCAGGTTTTATTTCAGTGGGCGCCCATGTTCAGCTGGTTGTAAACGTTGAAGCCCTGTTCGTCAGGGAAAGCCCGGAGCCCCGATGTCTGTGGTGCTGTAGATGCACTGGGAATGGCTGCTGAGGATCAGTAAGAGCTTGACTGGCTGGCACTTTCGGTGTGGGAGCAATCATCCAACGTTTGTGATTATTCGCGATCTTATTTCAGTGGGCGCCCAGGTGCAGCTGGTGGTAAATATCGACACCCTGTTGGTCAGGGAAAGCCCGGAGCCCCGATGTCTGTGGTGCTGTAGATGCGCTGGCAATGGCCGGTGGGGAGCAGCAAGAGCTTGACAGACTGGCACATTCGGTGTGGGAGCAATTATCCGACGTTCGTGATTTTTGGGGATTATTTTTCAGTGGGCGCCCAGGTTCAGCTGGTGCTAAACGTCGAAGCCCTGTTCGTCAGGGAAAGCCCAGAGCCCCGATGTCTGTGGTGCTGTAGATGCGCTGCGAATGGGCAGTGAGGAGCAGCAAGAGCTTGACTGGCTGGCACTTTCGGTGTGGGAGCAATCGTCCGACGTTTGTGTTTTTTTGGGTTTTTTTTTTCAGTGGGCGCCCATGTTCAGCTGGTGGTAAACGTCGAAGCCCTGTTCGTCAGGGAAAGCCCGGAGCCCAGATGTCTGTGGTGCTGTAGATGCGCTGGGAATGGGCGGTGAGGAGCAGCAAGAGCTTGAGTTGCTGGAACTTTCGGTGTGGGAGCAATTGTCCAACGTTTGTGATTTTTTGGGGTTTTTTTTCTGTGTGCGCCCAGGTTCAACTGGTGGTATATGTCGAAGCCCTGTTCATCAGGGAAAGCCCAGAGCCCTGATGTCTGTGGTGCTGTAGATGCGCTGGGAATGGGCGGTGAGGAGTACCAAGAGCTTGAGTTGCTGGAACTTTTGGTGTGGGAACGATCGTCAGACGTTAGTTATTTTTCGGGGTTATTTTTCAGTGGGCGCCCAGGTGCAGCTGGTGGTAAATGTCGAAGCCCTGTTGGTCAGGGAATGTCCAGAGCCCCGATGTCTGTGGTGCTGTAGATGCGCTGCCAATGGCCGGTGAGGAGCAGTAAGAGCTTGACTGGCTGGTAATTTCGGTGTGGGAGCAATCGTCCGACGTTCGTGATTTTTTGGGGTTTTTTTTCAGTGGGCGCCCAGGTGCAGCGGGTGGTACATGTCGAAGCCCTGTTGGTCAGGGAAAGCCCGGAGCCCCGATGTCTGTGGTGCTGTACATGCACTGGGAATGGGCAGTGAGGAGCAGCAAGAGCTTGTGTTGCTGGCACTTCCGGTGTGGGAGCAATCGTCCGACGTTCGTGATTTTTGGGGCTTTTTTTCAGTGTGCGCCCAGGTGCAGCTGGTGGTAAATGTCGAAGCCCTGTTGGTCAGGGAAAGCCCGGAGCCCCGATGTCTGTGGTGCTGTAGATGCGCTGCCAATGGCTGGTGAGGAGCAGCAAGAGCTTGACAGGCTGGCACTTTCGGTGTGGGAGCAATCGTCCGACGTTCGTGATTTTTTGGGATTTTACTTTTACTGGGCGCCCGTGTGGAGCTGGTGTTAAACGTCGAAGCCCTGTTGGTCAGGGAAAGCCCAGAGCCCCGATGTCTGTGGTGCTGTAGATGCGCTGCCAATGGCCGCTGAGGTGCAGCAAGAGCTTGACTGGCTGGCACTTTCAATGAGGGAGCAATCGTCCGATGTTCGTGATTTTTCGGGGTTTTTTTTCAGTGGGTGCTGAGGTGCAGCTGGTGGTAAACGTCGAAGCCCTGTTGGACTGGGAAAGCCAGGATCCCCCGTGCCTGTGGTGCTGTAGATGCGCTGCAAATCCCCGCTGAGGTGCAGCAAGAGCTTGACTGGCTGGCACTTTCAATGAGGGAGCAATCGTCCGATGTTCGTGATTTTTAGGGATTTTTTTTCAGTGGGGACCCAGGTGCAGCTGGTGGTAAACATCGAAGCCCTGTTGGTTAGGGAAAGCCCAGAGCCCTGATGTCTGT